>NC_042978.1:6765000-7065000 GCF_901001165.1 Salmo trutta | reverse complement strand
GAGAGAGCAGCCAAGGAAGTGAGATAAGAGAAGAGGTCCATTCGAGCAACAGAAAGCAAGAGATGAAAAAAATTGACTGAATGAGGTACATTGACAAAAACGGAAACAAACGTGTACCTGTGTGCGAAAGAGAGGCTATGATAGAGTAGCAGAGGCACAACATGTCTTATCTAATGACATGGAGTCTGAGCTTGCTAAGCATATCAATAATCACGGACCAGTTTCATGGTCTTTAACAGCCTCAAATGCAGAGAACTTGCTTACGAATTGGCACATCGAAACAACAATCCTGTCCCGGACAACTGGTCAAGAAATGGAAGGGTAAGTGATATTGAACAGAGAGATCTATATCTGAATGTAGGTATACATTTAAGATATACAATATACCAAACCCCCATTCCATGAATGTAACTTTTACCTACCAGCACCATCACCCACTGTGACAGGATCCCATCACCCACTTACCCCAAGGCGGCTCAACTTACCTTGTCCCTATGCTCAACTTACCCAGGGTACGTTTGACCAAGTTTTACCCCTTTATTATTTATTTTAAAAAAATATATGTTTACATAAATTCTGATTATTTCCAGGGACACACAACATCCTGAAATATATGTAAATATGTTTGTTATAAAGAATACTACATTTCCCTTGATGTAGTGATGCTGAAAGTAAAAAAGGACTCAACTTACCCCACTCTCCCTTGTCGATTGGACATAATCACCACACTCGTGCTGAGTAATGTGTGTGTGTGATTTATCTATTATGGGATAATGTATCCACATGATTCAATTCATTCCCAACCAACATCTTGAACAAGCATCTTTTTATGTACAGCCATACAGCTGTTTTATCATTCATAGACCGTCGCCTGCAAAATGTCTTTATACCTAACTTGATTACTTTGGTGCGTCACAGGAACGCAATGCAGTATCAAAGATTGCTGCAACATCTTCTTTTACAGTATTTGCACAAGTTGGTAGAAATGTGCGTTGTTTCCACACCCTTTCAACTAAAAATTAAGAAACATTACCCATTTGTCAACGTTGTATCCAAGTGGAAAGGCATAAGTCCTACTGGCTTTTTAACCACATTTGCTCAAATCATTTGTTGATTTCACACTGAATTCACGTTAGTTGACGACTCAGTCAAATGGAAGGATAGGGATCAAACCTAGATGTTGAACTGATGTCTGTGCCTAGTGGGTAACCTCTTCTTAGAAGCGTGCTATCTCACTCAATTCACTCTATCCCCTTTCACCTGTTAATGCTTAGTGCCCTACGTAAGCCATTAATGACAGTTTGTCCGTCTTGAAGACTAAACTAAATGGCTTTTATTTTATCTATGAACAGCTACAGTGTTTGAGTTGGCGGGCTTCACCTAGTAGGCCTACACCTATTAATGATGGGCAGACTGTGCCTGTTTGATTCTACCACAAGGACTAGCAATATTAAATGGATAAGATTACAGGTTTGATTCTTTTGACAGACAGTCGAGGTACAAAAAACAAAGAACCATTGAATAGCGCTAACATGAAATAATATGCTTTAGACACAAACTGTCTGAGAAATACACAGATGTAATTGCTAGACAAACACACTCAACCGCAGCTGCAACGAAGCAAAGCAACAATAGTTGCCAACCGAATCGTATTTATTTTATGCCAATTCAGAAAACGTCCATAATTCATTAAGCATTCCTACCAAAACATGGGAGGAGTCCTATTTGGCCTTTTATGTTGCTTTCTTGTTATAAGCAGTTTTTGAACTGGCGATAAAAAAGCCTGCATCATGGCAAGCTGCCTGCATATTGGTTAAATTTCAACCTGTGAAATTGGCAACCATTTTGGGATGTTTAACTGGCATCCACCTCGATGCCCATTTTACATTCAACACATTATCACTAGAACTGCAATTGGGCAATGTGAAGACTATAAATTCAAATGTCAAGTTAGAATATTTTGACATGAATCTGATATCCGTGCTTCTTTAAAGTTGCTGTAATCCGCAAATAAGGATTTAGAGACTTAATTCCTCTACATTCTCCCATCGGCACAGAAAAGGTAATGAAGACTCATCTTCTATTTGGAATGCACAGTTTCCAATATAGTCTACTTAATTGTCTCTTTACCCAGAGAGACGTCATAAGAGGGAGAGAGAGAGTGGGAGAGATTAGTGGCAGACCAAGATGGACAGAAATGGCCACCAGAGCAGTTGTTCTCTCAGCTGTATAAGACTGATATATTCTCAGAAAAAAATGGTTTAGAATTGTACTTAAAGGGGTACAAACACATATCACTCTAATGGTACCCTGTAAGGTACGCCCATTGTAACTTAAGTTATAGGTACAGTGTACATAATATATTTTGTTATATGTTTCATGGTGCTTGCATCTAAACAAAGTGGATAGTTTTAAGATTGTTTCATACATAAGTTGGGGTCTCTACAAGATGAGGTCCTTAACCTAGAATTGTGGGATAATATAATCAAAATGTTTGCCTTGGGCTTAGTTGAGCCAAATAAAATACACAAAAGTAATTCATAACTGATATAGCCTTCTGCAACGCAGGACTAAAAATATTTTTTTCTCACAAAAGTAATGCACTGAGCCTTTACTTCTCCGGTATTAGCGGACTGATACAGCCATCTGGTATTAGCAGACCGATACTGTCAGGTTTGTCGTAAGAATGGGACCAAAACGCAGCGGGGATATGAATACTGGTCTTCTTTTATTAGATGAAAACCAAAACACTATTACCAAAAACAACGACGAAAAACAGTCCTGTAAGGCTCACAGCTATACACGGAACAACTACCCACAAAACCCATGGGAAAAAAAACACCCCTACTAAATAGGACCTTCAATTAGAGGCAATGAGGAACAGCTGCCTCCAATTGAAGGTCAGCCCAATAAACTCAACATAGAAAAGAAGAACTAGAACAAACATAGAAATATATTAACATAGATCATAACCCAAATAACCCCGAAACACACAAAACAAACACACCCCTGCCACGTCCTGACCAACTACAATAACAAAATGACCCATTTTCTGGTCAGGACGTGACAGATACAGCCATCTGGTATTAGCAGACCGATACAGCCATCTGGTATTAGCAGACCGATACAGCCATCTGGTATTAGCAGACCGATACAGCCATCTGGTATTAGCAGACCGATACAGCCATCTGTAGAGCACGGAGATTTTTTTTCTCCCAATATAGTGTAAGGAGTGCTTGTGTGTGGATTTACATTGGCCTCTCTCTCTCTCTGTGTGTGTGTGTGTGTGTGTGTGTGTGTGTGTGTGTGTGTGTGTGTGTGTGTGTGTGTGTGTGTGTGTGTGTGTTGTGTGTGTGTGTGTGTGTGTGTGTGTGCGCATCCAGCGGGGCAGTGGTGCCTGGAAAAGTGGGTATACTCAAATTTTGCTAAAAATTATCAAAATGGCCCACCCTGCGAAGGATAGGTGCCCTGTGTGAAAAATTCTATGAGAAACTCTGAATGACATAAAATGACAAATCCCATCCATATTGGTATTTCACAGTAAGGCCAACCCAAACTGTACTGTGCAGTAGGCTAGTCGTAGGTGTACTATTGCCAAACTGTAAAGTTACTGCATGATTGTAGTGGGTTTACTAACAAGTTACTTCTATTAGCTATGTTGACTATGACATTACTTTAGCTAATATAGTGACAATGATGTAGGCTGTGTGTAGCGGTGAAATGATATGGTTTGGCTTGGAAAAGTTTTTCACATACAGCTGATGTGTTGTGCATTGAAGTCCACAAGCGAGGGGAAAAGGTGAGAGGAGGAGAGTGCAAAGATTCAAGAAGGAATACAACGTGGCCGCTATGAAAGTGAACTGTTTATCCGTGATCAGGGGTGTATCCATTCTATCTTAAACGGAAGCAAATGGAACAAAACGGGATAAACATACCTGAATTTGTCTAATAGAAACTCTTGTTTGCAACTGTTGGAGTAATGATTACACCCTATATAAGCTAAATGCAGGCAATAATGTGCATGGCTGTATTGAATGTGTTGCTGTCTGTCCATGTGTCACTGTCTGTAACCTAAACATTTTCTCTCAACCAGTGTGCACCTACGTTGTAAACTTTCATTCATAGACTAGGTTGTAGCAACCTCATGATGGGTATAGGGTTTCATGTAGTATGCTTAAACCTATCAATGTTACATTGAACTTGGTGAATGGAATATGAATGACACTCATCCAATATTCTGGAATAGAAATGTTCATGTTCATGATAAAACAATCGTCCTCCCTCACCTTAAACGGCACTGACCGCCACTGGTCTTGAGTGCCTTTTAAACAAACATTCTCTGTTCCCAGAGAGAGGGCGAGAGAGAGAGAGAAACATAAAGCTAGAGTGAGAGATAAATAGAGAGATGGAGGGACAGAGAGGGGGAGAAAGACAACTACACTCAGAGAAAAAAAGGTTCCATATAGAACTAAAAGGATTCTATCGCTTTCTTCATATAGCTCGTTATCAGTAAAATAAGATGCAGAGCGTTCAATTTGACTTCTTCAAGGAGACCCCCAGCTCTGCTAAACCATTGGCAACTGCATGCCGTTTTTAAGCGATTGTTAAATATATGTTGTAACTATTTGGTTTGAATATCATCACCTCTTAAAGAGCATAGTCAGAACAACACATTTACGATTACTCCACGTTTTGCTCTGTCATCAGAGTTATACAGCAAGTAACTGAACGCTTTTAATGATCAGTAAACATCAATTGATCATGTAATTTCAGATACGTGAGGGTAGCTACATCCCAGAAAGGCTATCTAGCTAAGCAGACAACATGTAATTTAGCTTCCTTCATCAGAGATTAGGCTTTTGGAATTAGCTTGAAATTAGCAAGTCCTTGTCGTGGTAAAGTAGTCCGTTGGACTACTCTCATCACCACTATAGAGGGCAAGCAAATCAAACAATATTTGGATATAGCCATCTAGTTAATTCCCTGAAAGTCAACTTGTTAACTACCCATATTGATGTGATCTGTTATTAGCTAGCTTGCTAGCCAATTTGACATAGTCCGCCAATCAATGTAGCCTATCATGTCTGTCAGCAGCAATCGTAGTTAAACACTCTTAGAAACATTTTTGAAAAGGGGTAACTTCTTTTTTTAGCTAACTTCTCTAGGTAGGCCTAAATTGGTTGGAGCAAAAAACACATTATGTTTAGCCAACTGTACAAAGTTTCTACCAGTAGCTTGCCATGTAACATTATCATTACTAGTACATCGGCAAATGCTGCTTGACAGGCAGAGCCCACAAAGGATGGTAAATTAACCATCTAACCACTGACGTACTTGTCAGGTACTGTATAGTTCACTTTCATTTTTATATCACTCAAATATCCAATTAAATGAGAGATATCATGAGTCTACCCTCACGTATCTGAAATGACATGATCAATTGATGTTTACTGATCATGAAAAGCATTCAGTTACTTTCTGTATAACTCCTTACGATAGGGCTAAATGTGCGCAATTGTTTTGTATAGAATAGTCAGACATTTGTAGTTCTGACTATGCTCTTCAAGAGGTGAGGATATTACAACCAAATAGGTAACATTTATTTAACAATCCCTTGAAAACGGCACGCATTTGACAATGGTTTTAGCAGAGCTGGGGTCTCCTTTCCCCCCAGCAGGCAAATTGAACGCTCGGCACCTTATTGTTACGCTTTATTGATAACGACCTATATGGAACCCCTAAAAGTTACATATAGAAACCTTGTGTAGGGTTCTTTGACCAGAAACCCTAAGGCTTCTTCTTCACTGAACCCAATATAGAACCCTATGGGTTTTTCCTCACCGGGCCAAATTGGTTCCATATAGAACCCTGTATGGTGCCATTTATGAATCATGGCTACTACTAATACAATAGTAATAGTGGGCTTACTAGCTAAGAACATAATAAAATAAATAATAAAATAATGCACAAAAGAATGCCAGCATAATTTCGACATTTTATTGTCCTTACAGTCACACTCAAACACAAACAGTTTAGGTAATGCAAGCATAGTTTGCAATGTTTGGAAATGTGCACTGTTGGCCAGAAAGGCTCTTTGTTTGAACAATGGCCCACATCAATCTTGGTACCAACCTTCAAGGGGTTTATGGCTTCTTCATGGAATAGTACAGTATGGGTTATTGTCTGGCTGAGAAGAGGAAAAAAGTAGCCAAAGCATTCGTCAATCTTATATCGGCAAGAATGAAGACAAAATACTACGCAGAACATACAGTGCATTCGGAAAGTTACAGCCTTATTCTAACAAAGGGTAAAATGAAAAAAAAACTCAACAATCTACAAACAATACCTCATAATGACAAAGCGAAAACAGGTTTTTAGAAATTTGACCAAATTACAAATAAAAACTGAAATAGCTTATTTACATAAGTATTCAGACCTTTTTATTTGGGACTCAAATTTTTGTTCAGGTGCATCCTGTTTCCATTGATCATCTACAACTTGATTGGAGTCCACCTGTGGTATATTCAATTGATTGGACATGATTTGGAAAGGCACACACCTGTATTAAAAAGGTCCCACAGTTGACAGTGCAATTCAGAGCAAAAACCAAGCCATGGGGTCAAAGGAATTTTCAAGAAAAAGCTCAGACAGGATAATGTCGAGGCACAGATCTGGGAAAGGGTACCAAAACATTTCTGCAGCATTGAGGGTCCCCAAAAACACAGTGGCCTCCATCATTCTTAAAAGGAAGTAGTTAGGGACCACCAATACTTTTCCTAGAACTGGTCGCCCTGCCAAACTGAGCAATCGGGCGAGAAGTGCCTTGGTCAGGGAGGTGACCAACAACCCGATGGTTACTCTGACAGAGCTCCAGAGTTCCTCTGTGGAAATGGGAGAACCTTCCAGAAGGACAACCATCTCTGCAGCACTCTATCAAACAGGCCTTTATGGTACAGTGGCCAGACAAAAGCCACTCCTCAGTAAAAGGCACATGACAGCCCACTTGGAGTTTGCCAAAAGGCACTTAAAGACTCTCAGACCATGAGAAACAAGATTCTCTGGTCTGATGAAACCAAGATTGAACTCTTTGGCCTGAATGCCAAGCTTCACATCTGGAGGAAACCTGGCACCAGCTATGATGAAGCATGGTGGTGGCAGTATCATGCTGTGGGGATGTTTTTCAGAGGCAAGGACTGGGAGACTAGTCAGGATCAAGGGAAAGATGAATGGTGCAAAGTACAGAGAGATCCTTGATGAAAACCTGCTCCAGAGTTCTAAGGACCTCAGACTGGGGCGATGGTTCACCTTCTAATAGGACAACAACCCTAACTACACAGCCAAGACAATGCAGGAGTGGTCTCTGAATGTCCTTGAGTGGCCCAGCCAGAGCTTAAACTTGAACCTGATCGACCTCACTGCTGCTCGATCATCCTATTTTTCCAACTTAATTGAGGAAAATAAGAACAATCCTAAATTTATTTTTGATACTGTCGCAAAGCTAACTAAAAAGCAGCATTCGCAAATGGAGGATGGCTTTCACTTCAGCAGTAATACATTTATGAACTTCTTTGAGGAAAAGATCATGATCATTAGAAAGCAAATTACGGACTCCTCTTTAAATCTGGGTATTCCTCCAAAGCTCCATTGTCCTGAGTCTGCACAACTCTGCCAGGACCTAGCATCAAGGGAGATACTAAAGTGTTTTAGTACTATATCTCTTGACACAATGATGAAAATAATCATGGCCTCCAAACCCTCAGGCTGCATACTGGACCCTATTCCAACTAAACTACTGAAAGAGCTGCTTCCTGTGCTTGGCCCTCCTATGTTGAACATAATAAACGGCTCTCTATCCACCGGATGTGTACCAAGCTCACTAAGTGGCAGTAATAAAGCCTCTCTTGAAAAAGCCGACTCTTGACCCAGAAATTATAAAAAACTATCGGCCTATATCGAATCTTCCATTCCTCTCAAAATTTTTAGAAAAAGCTGTTGCCCAGCAACTCACTGCCTTCCTGAAGACAAACAATGTATACGAAACGCTTCAGTCTGGTTTTAGACCCCATCATAACACTGAGACTGCACTTGTGAAGGTGGTAAATTACCTTTTAATGACGTCAGACCGAGGCTCTGCATCTGTCCTCGTGCTCCTAGATCTTAGTGCCGCTTTTGATACCATCGATCACCACATTCTTTTGGAGAGATTGGAAACCCAAATTGGTCTACATGGACAAGTTCTGGCCTGGTTTAGATCTTATCTGTCGGAAAGATATCAGTTTGTCTCTGTGAATGGTTTGTCCTCTGACAAATCAATTGTAAATTTCGGTGTTCCTCAAGGTTCCGTTTTAGGACCACTATTGTTTTCACTATATATTTTACCTCTTGGGGATGTCATTCGAAAACGTAATGTTAAATTTCACTGCTATGCGGACGACACACAGCTGTACATTTCAATGAAACATGGTGAAGCCCCAAAATTGCCCTCGCTAGAAGCCTGTGTTTCAGATATAAAGAAGGGGATGGCTGCAAACTTTCTACTTTTAAACTCTGACAAAACAGAGATGCTTGTTCTAGGTCCCAAGAAACAAAGAGATCTTCTGTTGAATCTGACAATTAATCTGGATGGTTGTACAGTCGTCTCAAATAAAACTGTGAAGGACCTCGGCGTTACTCTGGACCCTGATCTCTCTTCTGAAGAACATATCAAGACTGTTTCAAGGACAGCTTTTTTCCATCTACGTAACATTGCAAAAATCAGAAACTTTCTGTCCAAAAATGATGCAGAAAAATTAATCCATGCTTTTGTTACTTCTAGGCTGGACTACTGCAATGCTCTACTTTCCGGCTACCCGGATAAAGCACTAAACAAACTTCAGTTAGTGCTAAATACCGCTGCTAGAATCCTGACTAGAACCCCAAAAATTGATCATATTACTCCAGTGCTAGCCTCCCTACACTGGCTTCCTGTTAAGGCAAGGGCTGATTTCAAGGTTTTACTGCTAACCTACAAAGCATTACATGGGCTTGCTCCTACCTATCTTTCCGATTTGGTCCTGCCGTACATACCTACACGTACGCTACGGTCACAAGACGCAGACCTCCTAATTGTCCCTAGAATTTCTAAGCAAACAGCTGGAGGTAGGGCTTTCTCCTATAGAGCTCCATTTTTATGGAATGGTCTGCCTACCCATGTGAGAGACGCAGACTCAGTCTCAACCTTTAAGTCTTTACTGAAGACTTATCTCTTCAGTAGGTCCTATGATTAAGTATAGTCTGGCCCAGGAGTGTGAAGGTGAACGGAAAGGCTGGAGCAACGAACCGCACTTGCTGTCTCTGCCTTGCCGGTTCCCCTCTTTCCACTGGGATTCTCTGCCTCTAACCCTATTACAGGGGCTGAGTCACTGGCTTACTGGTGTTCTTCCATGCCGTCCCTGGGAGGGGTGCGTCACTTGAGTGGGTTGAGTCACTGACGTGGTCTTCCTGTCTGGGTTGGCGCCCCCCCTTGGGTTGTGCCATGGCGGAGATCTTTGTGGGCTATACTCGGCCTTGTCTTAGGACGGTAAGTTGGTGGTTGGAGACATCCCTCTAGTGGTGTGGGGGCTGTGCTTTGGCAAAGTGGGTGGGGTTATATCCTGCCTGTTTGGCCCTGTCCGGGGGAATCATCGGATGGGGCCACAGTGTCTTCTGATCCCTCCTGTCTCAGCCTCCAGTATTTATGCTGCAGTAGTTTATGTGTCGGGGGGCTATGGTCAGTCTGTTACATCTGGAGTATTTCTCTTGTCTTATCCGGTGTCCTGTGTGAATTTAAATATGCTCTCTCTAATTCGCTCTTTCTCTCTTTCTGTCTTTCTCTCGGAGGACCTGAGCCCTAGGACCATGCCTCAGGACTACCTGGCATGATGACTCCTTGCTGTCCCCAGTCCACCTGGCCGTGCTGCTGCTCCAGTTTCAACTGTTCTGCCTGCGGCTATGGAACCCTGACCTGTTCACCGGACGTGCTTGTTGCACCCTCGACAACTACTATGATTATTATTATTTGACCATGCTGGTCATTTATGAACATTTTAACATCTTGACCATGTTCTGTTGTAATATCCACCCGGCACAGCCAGAAGAGGACTGGCCACCCCTCATAGCCTGGTTCCTCTCTAGGTTTCTTCCTAGGTTTTTGCCTTTCTAGGGAGTTTTTCCTAGGGAGTTTTTCCTAGCCACCGTGCTTCTTTCACCTGCATTGCTTGCTGTTTGGGGTTTTAGGCTTGGGTTTCTGTACATCACTTTGAGATATCAGCTGATGTACGAAGGACTATATAAATAAATTTGATTTGATTTGATCGAACATCTCTGGAGAGACCTGAAAATGTGCAGTGACGCTCCCCATCCAACCTGACAGAGCTTGAGAGGATCTGCAGAGAAGATTGGGAGAAACTCCCCAAATACAGGTGTGCCAAGCTTGTAGCATCATACCCAAGAAGATTCAAGGCTGTAATCACTGCCAAAGGTGCTTCAACAAAGTACTGAGTAAAAGGTCTGAATACTTATGTAAATGTGATATTTCAGTTTTTTGGTTTGAATACATTTGCAAAAATTCTAAAAAGCTGTTTTTGCTATGTCATTATGGGTTATTGTGTGTAGATTGATGAGGGAAAAAACTATTTAATCCATTTTAGATAAAGGCTGAAACGTAACAAAATGTGGAAAAAATCAAGGGGTCCGAATATTTTCTGAATGCACTGTATAATCATTATAATGCTAAAGACCAACTTACATGCAGTTGTCATCAGCATTAGCAGAACGAGGGATTCTCTGCCTCTGAATCTATACTGACATTAAAAACATTAATTAAAAAAATGTAATCGCCAATCTCAGGCTGAGTCTGTAGCTGTTTTTGGTATATTCAATAAAGCAAATGTACATTTATTTGTAAGACGGGTTAGCTAGCTAGCTTTTAAAGTGGCTAATTAAAAGTTGCTTTTACCTAGGCTAGGTAGCTAATGTTAGCTAGTTAGCAATCAAACGGTAGCCTACAAAGTTCAAGCTCTAAAACAACCTTATGTACAGTATCTGGCTTATAGTTTATCGTATGATTATGGATTCATATATTTGAATAAAAATAGCAACTTTCTTACCTTAACAAATTGCATTCTTTTTGGTATTTCCAACCGTCATCTTGAGTCAACCATCATCTTTATCATGCTAGATAAAAATGGCAGTTGGTGGACCGTGATGATCAAAACATTTTAATTATAGAACCCCTAAGGTTGTATGTCTAGAGGATTTAACCTTTTTTTGAAAAAGGTTCTTACATTTTGACCAAAGAACCAAAAGGTTTTATATAGAACCCCAGTTAACCTTTTTTTCCAAGAGTGTAGAAGACATGGGGGGGGCAGAGAGAGAGAGAGAGATGGGCCATACTCCTTCCTCCCCTTCTCTTCCCTACATCAACTAAGCAGGAGTGGGAGATACTAAGCAGGTGGGGGGAGACAGAGCTAACATACTGTAGTAGAGACTAGCATCCCATGATGGACACTCTCGTATAACATGTCTATGACAAGGTTTTGAGTGGCATAATGCTCGTCGTCACGTACACGTTTCGATCGTGAGTCATGACAACTATCCAATACTGCTATAATGCATGGAAACATGAAGGCATTCAAAAGTTTAAATATTCCCTATCACGTCAATAACCTCTCTGGCCCATTCTTCATTTTGTCACTCTTATGATGGTTACTGTATATTGTGGTATACCCACTTTAGGAGTGTAATCCTGTTTCCTTAGGTTATTAGAGCCTCTCTAAGTTGGGTAATGTGCAACCTGTAACAAACGCTAATACAACATCTCCCCTTTCTTCTCCTCCAACGTATGCCTGTCTCCACCTGATCAGACCTTCAGGGCAAATTACATTGCAAGTGAAGAGACTCCAATTAACACCAACACTTCTATTGGGTCGTACATTTCGTGTTGTCTTAAAATGATTAATTCTAATCAACACTATTTGTGAGTGCCAAAATTAAAAGACTTGGTGAAAAAATGTGTTTCCTCTAAGACAGGGCGATGGCATCCACGGCACATCTGTGCACAGAGGTTACCAGAAGGACTGAGTATTAAGGAACTGTGTGTGGTGTGTTGTGTGAACCGCACTGTGTGCGCGCTCGCTGCATGCGCGCGTTTGTCCACGTACTGTGTATAGCCCTATTAATTAGTTCAGCACTTTGATACTGTCTTTTCCATTAACTCAGAGAACAATAGGGGGATAACCACGAGTATGAATTGCATGGAAAGTGGCAGCTCTCACTGTACCAATGTCATGCAAAGTGTTAAAATTCCAACCAATATTCATTTGCAAATTACTATCCGGCAAATTGAAATCTCAGCCAGTCAGGCAGACTGCTGGCAGGCTGTAAGTCTGTTGTTTGTGAAAGGAAACAGTGGTGACGGTTTACATCGATGGCAGCTTTTCACTGTTTTTAAATGTTCTAAATATAGACTCATGGAGCATACAGCTGTTGTCTCTCAGACGAATAGATGTTTTCCTCCCTGGCTAATGATGTACTCTACCACTCTCTAGTATGGAAGTACTGGAGGAAAGGGCCCTTAAAACATATGTGTTATACAGTGTGTGTGTGTGCCTCATCACAATCTCCACCTTCATCTCCTCTCATTTTCGAGAAAAATATCTGACTCACAAGGTCATCATTTTATTGGTAAATGAATCAACCCTCACTGTGCCCCTCCCTCCCTCCCTCTCTCCCTCCCTCCCTCCCACCTTCCATCCCTATCCCTCCCAGCAAGCTTGCAGTGGTGTTGACGTTGGCACCAGAACACATTAACACATCAAACTTTAACTGTATTAATGTGCGTGGCCTTGGCACCCTGCCACACGCTCCACATCTCCCAGACTCAGCCTACCAACCAGGTGCTCCATTATATAGCTAAGAGAGACTGTGAGCTGTGTGTAGAAGATGGGAGGATAGAGGTCTGTCCCAGAACAGCAACAACAACAACAACGCTCCACTGAGAGCCACTAAGGAGAACCTCTGGAGTGCCGATCTTCTATCAGATTCAAGTAGGCAATTCTTTTCAGTTTTAAACCAACGAGAAGTTGCAAACGGATGGAAAGAGACCATTTTAGAAATCTCAACAGAGACAGAGACAGAGAAATGTTGCCTGCTGTCTATGATGATAAGGACAGGATCAACTAATTAACATATGCCAAACAATTCATCTGCATAACATTCTTTTTTTATGATATCTACTGCTGGCAGTTGGTTGTGATCCCATCATGTATTTGGATTGCTTCATCAATATTGTATAAGAAATAAGAGTTCTGTGTATGTTTTGTTTACAAAGTTACAGGCCTCGGGCAAAGTAATATCAGGTTAGCTACAGCCCCTTGGCTGCCATGTAAGTGTCACTGATTTAGACAAGAATGTCCACCCCACTCTTCCAAATGCAACAGCCCGAATCATCTCTATCTAAATAAATGGACTTGAGTTAGTTACATCAGAGCAGTGACGTGAGGTGATGTTGATGGCTGGCTAAGCACTGGTTATTATCAAAGCCAGATTTACTCAGAAATAAACCTTGATGAATCCCAAGTTCCCCATACAACAGATAGCCTCTCTCTGGTTGTTGGAGCTATTAAACACAATTGGCAAAACACTTCACCACATGTAAATAACAACGTAGCCAAGATACACAAGCGATAGCCTTCGATGGCAACATATTTCATATAATCCGACAAAATAACACACTACTCAACTCAGCTCAGCCATAGACCAATGTAGCATCCACAGTTACAACTGATAGGTGGCATTAAAATACCAATATATGGACACATTTCATCTACTGTAAATACATTCATAATGGATTTACATGTCTTCCAATGCACCGTGTGTGGCGCGCACAAACACACACACACACAATAATATTCTCATGTTAATTTAGCAATAGCCTAATAAGCAAATTGCAAAGGAAAATGCATTTAGACCTACATTGTAAATTAAGTCCATTCATCTGTCCTTCAGAGCATTCAGCCAGTCGGAGAACAGAATCCTCCTGCGCAGGTGTGCCCCCATGCACCATACACATAGAATCGTGTTAGTTGCATCCATTTTGTGGAAGCCAAGGCTCAGGAACACATTTAGTGGCGGGAGAAGCCCCATTCCCATTACATCTACATATCAAAAGATGTCCAAGATGTGTAAAAATCCAGGTAAAAAGTATGAATTGGTAATGACGTTTCAGACAAGTGGATAGTCCAGTACTCACTGTTCACCTACCCAACAGATAGCAGTGAGGGAGATGGTTGTTGCCTGTCAGTCACATCTTCTATAGCTCCTGTATGCTCCCTGTCTGGGCTTAACTTTCATTATAGTTTACGTTTCACTCTTCAAACCCTCCAAACGCTGCATTACATTATTCCAACTTGGTCCATTTGTCAGTTTATTTTTTCTCGCTAACTAGCTTTGTTCAGTTCAAGGTTTGCGAGCGCCAAACTACACTGAGTGTACAAAACTTTAGGAACACCTTCCTAATCTGAGTTGCACAGGGATGCGTCCCCTTTTTGACTCCAATGCTTCCAAAGTTGTGTCAAGTTGGCTGGATGTCCTTTGGGTGATGGACCATTCTTGATACACACGGGAAACTGTTGAGCATGAAAAACCCAGCAGCGTTGCAGGTCTTGACACAAACTGGTGCGTCTGGCACCTACTACCATACCCCGTTCAAAGGTACTTAAATATTTTGTCTTGCCCATTCACCCTCTGAATGGCACATATACTTCAATCCATGTCTCAATTGTCTAATGGCCTAAAAATCCTTCTTTAACCTCTCCTCCCCTTCATCTACACTGATTGAAGTGGATTAACGAGTGACATCAATAAGGGTTCATAGCTTTCACCTGGATTCAGCTGATCAGTCTATGTCATGGAAAGAGCAGGTGTACTTAATGTTTTGTACACTCAGTTTCAGTAGACATGCCCAAATATGCAGAGCTTACCCCAGGCAATACCCACACAACATGTTTAAGCAATACGCATGCGCAAAAAAATGAAATTGGCTCAATGCAACGATTGAAGCTACAGTAGGCAAAGTGTAACCGATGTGAAATGGCTAGTTAGTTAGCAGGGTGCGCGCTAATAGCGTTTCAATCAGTGACGTCACTCGCTCTGAGACTTGAAGTAGGGTTTCCCCTTGCGTCGCAAGGGCCGTGGCTCTTGTGGCGCGATGGGTAACGATGCTTCGGTGGGTGTCAGTTGTTGATGTGTGCAAGGGTCCCTGGTTTGAGCCCGGGTTGGGGCGAAGAGAGGGACGGAACCTAGACTGTTACATTGATGCTGTTGACCCGGATCATTGGTTGCTGCGGAAAAGGAGGAGGTCAAAGGGGGGGTGAGTGTAACCGATGTGAAATGGCTAGTTAGTTAGCGGTGGTGCGCGCTAATAGCGTTTCAATCAGTGACGTCACTCGCTCTGAGACTTGAAGTAGGGTTTCCCCTTGCGTCGCAAGGGCCGTGGCTCTTGTGGCGCGATGGGTAACGATGCTTCGGTGGGTGTCAGTTGTTGATGTGTGCAAGGGTCCCTGGTTTGAGCCCGGGTTGGGGCGAAGAGAGGGACGGAACCTAGACTGTTACATTGATGCTGTTGACCCGGATCATTGGTTGCTGCGGAAAAGGAGGAGGTCAAAGGGGGGGTGAGTGTAACCGATGTGAAATGGCTAGTTAGTTAGCGGTGGTGCGCGCTAATAGCGTTTCAATCAGTGACGTCACTCGCTCTGAGACTTGAAGTAGGGTTTCCCCTTGCGTCGCAAGGGCCGTGGCTCTTGTGGCGCGATGGGTAACGATGCTTCGGTGGGTGTCAGTTGTTGATGTGTGCAAGGGTCCCTGGTTCGAGCCCGGGTTGGGGCGAAGAGAGGGACGGAACCTACACTGTTACAAAAGCAACAACGCTTGTGCTGACCCTGTCTGTTGTGACTGGAGTCAGGAACGGTCACACACTTCAACGATATGAATGGAAGACATAAATACCCTGGCGCCTTTCCTGAGGTTTTGATGCAGTGTTGGCAATTGTTTAGATTTTGAGCATTAAAACCAACAGAATCATTGAGAAAAAACATTAGAGAACAAAAAAATGGTATTTCTTATGTGTGTTTCATGACAGTTGTTTTATTAGATTATCACTGCCTACCCTGACTGCATGTCACTGCAACAGAGAGAATAGCGCATGTGGGGATTATGGGTATTTCAATAGGGCTGACTAAAGATATCACTTTGAATCAGAGTTCAGATTGAATTACAAGGGATCTGGTTTATGTGGGCCTTTAAGAAGTCTCTTGAAACAGACTGATGGAACTTGTATGATGGTTTTACAATTTCTGAAAACACATGGAAGGAATTAGTGTTTATCAATCAGCTAATCGTTAACACTTTACAATATGGTTACATGAATTAACATGAACTAATCTTGTACTTGTACTGCTGGCATAATATTTAATGGTGGCATATCTTTGCTTATGGTACACAGGGTTGGGGAGTAACGGATTACATGTAATCTGTTGATATAAGGGCAAAGGCGAGACCCAAATGCAGACACAGGAGGCAGATGGTTGAGCTCCGATATGTATTATAACAAAAGGGGTAGGCAAAAGGCAGGTCGGGGACAGGGGAGAGTTCATAAACCCGGTCAGATTCCAAACAGTACCAGACGATAGGCAGGCTCGAGGTCAAGACAGGCAGTCGTTCAGTAACCAGGTCAGAGTCCAAACGGTACAAGACGATAGGCAGGCTCGAGGTCAGGGGCAGGCAGAGTGGTCAGTCAGGCGGGCTCAGAGTCAGGACAGGCAAGGGTCAAAACCAGGAGGGTGAGAAAAGAGAGACTGGGAAAAGCAGGAGCTGAAACACAAAAACGCTGGCTGACTTGACAAAAAAGACAAACTGGCACAGAGAGACAGGAAACACAGGGATAAATACACCGAGGATAATAAGCAACACCTGGAGGGGGTGGAGACAAGCACAAGATCAGGTGAAACAGATCAGGGCGTGGCAGTTACATGTAAGGATTACAAAAAAACTGTAACTGTAATCCTCTGCATTACCAGCAAAACTGTTGTAATCAGATTACAGATACTTTTGAAAAACTAGATGATTATTTCAATTATTTGACACTTCCTTGTTTTCTCAATGACTTTCAAATCAGCATTGTTGGCTGCTTGTCCTTCACTCTGCGGTCCAACTCATCTCAAACCATCTGAATTGGGTTGAGGTCGGTGATTGTGGAGGCCAGGTCATCTGCACTCCATCACTCTCCTTCTTTGTCAAATAGCCCTTACACAGCCTGGAGGTGTGTTTTGGGTCATTGTCCTGTTGAAAGACAAATGATAGTCCCACTAAGTGCAAACAGGATGGGATGGCGTATCGCTGCAGAATGCTGTGGTAGCCATGCTGGCTAAGTGTGCATTGAATTCTAAATAAATCACAGTCAGTGTCACCAGCAAAGCACCCCCACACCATCACACCTCCTCCTCCATGCTTCACGGTGGGAACCACACACGCGGAGATCATCCGTTCACCTACTCTGCATCTCACAAAGACAGGTTGGAACCAAAAATCTCAAATCTCAAAAAGATTTCCACCGGTCTAATGTCCATTGCTCGTGTTTATTGGACCAAGCAAGTCTCTACTTCTTAATGGTGTCCTTTAGTAGTGGTTTATTTGCAGCAATTCGACCATGAAGGCCTGAGTTGGTGTTTAGATGTGTCTGTTACTGGAACTCTGTGAATACGTTTATTTGGGCTGCAATTTCTGAGGCTGGTAACTCTAATGAACTTAAAAATTAACAGCCCCCCCCCAAAAAACCTGCCAAAGACCAAATCAAACATCATAATATATGCACAAACTGTTTCACCAGCAGAGGTAATTTTGGGTCTTCCTTTCTTGTGGCGGTCCTCATGAGAGCCAGTTTCATCATAGCGTTTGATGCACTTGAAGACTCTTTCAAAGTTCTTGAAATTTTCTAGATTACATTTAGAAAGTAACCTACCCAACATCTCATCATAGAGGGCAGTGAATTCATGTCCCATTTGTTTTATTTATACATGTGCTTAAGCCATTGAGTACGACAGTGGCCAAAAAAGTCTGTCATCAAACTCCTGTTTTAATTCCAAACAAAAGACTAGCATGTTTTTTCATGCCATTAGAGTGTGACTATTTCAAGAGGGAAAGGCTCGTTGAACTCTTCAGGTGAGCCATTTGACTTTGCCAGCTGCCAGCAGCGAGCTAGTTCCCTAGCGGGCTCTCGGGATAAATATTCCTCCTCTCCGTTTCATGTTGCCTTCTGGGAAAGTGGTCCTCTCACTGCTGACTTTGTCTTTGTAGTTAACCATTGAGGGGCTACAGACAGGGGAGAATGACTGACCCCTCTCATTGAAGCCATGAAGTTCAAGGCCAACCGCATTACTGGAGATATTGTTTGCAGAAAACAAGATCCCCATTATAGTGAATGGGGAAATGGCTTTGTGGTCAATCTTCGGGTAAATAAAAACATTTTACAAAGACAACCATGGTACCAAAAATGTATTTTATGACACCAGATGTACAGTATGTCCTTGAACCGATAACACAGAAGACATAAGGATAATTTATTAACTGATGGCAGCCTGCAGTACCCCAGTCGGCCTTCAACTTGAGATACTCAATAAGAGGGGGCAGCACGGAGCAAGCCTGCAACATCACTTCCTGGAGTAGATCAAGCTGCTCATGTTATATCTACATAAGTCTACCACATGAGACACCATCTTAACTGACTTCCTTGGCTTCAAATGCGCTATTGAGTCTTCATATAGGATTTAATGGTGTCGTGATCGATAGCAAATAACAAAACATTTTTATAAAGAACTGTACAAATTATACATTTGTGACAGTAATAAAAAATAATAATATCAATACAGTAATATGAGATTATAAGACATTTTAGTCATTTAGCAGATGCTCTTATCCAGAGATTTACAGGAAGTGCATTCATCTTTAAATAGCTAGGTGAGACAACCAGATATCACAGTCAAATATATAGGATTCGAACGTTCTACTCCACCTAAACAATGGATAGCGTTTTGCAAAACATAAACATCTGAAATCTATGAATTACAAATCTGAGAAGAGTAATATTTTACACACACATGACGGTACCCATAAACAATCAATTCTGATGAAAAAACATAAATGTGAAAAATGTATGGATATATCGTTTTGGAAATACTGTACTCTTCCTCCTCCTCCTTCCTCCCTCCTCCTCTTGGCTCAGCTGTTTGTTCTACTCTTTGTATCCTGCATTGGCTTTGCCAATCAGCTTCTGTTTGAATTTTCGCTTTTCTCTCTTTTCAAAATGGATACCTGTGATTTGACAGGGATGGGATTTGATTGAGTTAATGAATAGAGAGGATCATCTTATTATTAGCACTCCTGTGGCTCCTGTAAGTTAACTTTTCTTTAGTCCTTAATGAAATGCACTCGGAAATCCTCTCCTTCCCCGGCATCTGTCTGTTGCCATGGCGCCTCTTAGTGCTGCGGGTCCCAAAAGTAGCATTTCCTCAATCTTTGCCACCAGTGACTATGTACAGTAAGCCTGCCTTCGATATTAATTCAGCGTCTGGAGTAATCACTTGACACAGTCTGGGTTTAGCACCAGCGCTAGCTCCAACACTTAGTGTAACCACCAAGGAATGTGTGTGGACCCACTTCTTTCAAAGTGCCTCCATCATAGTAGCACCCTTCCTTGAGTTTAAGGTCCCCTACTGTTAAATAGGTTCCTCCCACATAGACCTTTCTGAAATGAAACCCCATGAGAAGCGTTACTCCCAATTATTCTTTCTAGGATTCTTAGTGCAGTGTGTGTGTGTGTGTGACAATCCTGGGTTGATGTGGATTAAGACCATTTCTGCCAGACACCTAGTGTTGGCGACCCTCACCTAATACCCGCTAATCCCATCCCATCTCTGCCAGCCAGTGCCTGCTCCTCAATGTGCCTATGAAACCCCACACCTGGTCCATGCCCCTGCTTCGTTAGCACCTCCTGAATAATTCACTGCTGCTCCATGTCTTTGGGGAAAAAATGTATTTATGCACTCAAGGAATGTCCCCCTCCCACCTCCTCAAACTGCGCACACACACACACAAGTGCACACACACACACACACACACACACACACAAGTGCACACACACACACACACACACACACACACAAACACACACACACACATGGGCAGACACGCGCACACACACAGACGGGCGCACACACACACACACACACAGGCACACACACACCAGGCAGATAGCTGAAGATTGACTTGGTAATTACACGTCTGTCCATGTCCTGAGGATGTCGGGAAACGCCTTCAAAACCAGCCACTAGGGGCAACAGTGAGCGCTATTACCATCAAGTAGGCTTGGGTTTTGCTAGGGCGTTGTGCACAGGGGTGGCGGATGGGGATCTGAACATGTGTTCAATTCCAGTGGTAGACACTCAGTGGTAATCCCTTGACTCTGGCTCCGAAGGTCACCTGTTCAATCCCAGTGGTAGACACTCAGTGGTAATCCCTTGACTCCGGATCCGAAGGGCACGTGTTCATTTAACCATTCCATCCGGAATGAATGCCTAATCTTAATGATGTAACCCTATCCAAAACCTTAACCTTTAACTTTGGAATTTTATGTTTAGAGAAAGGGAACACTTTCTGAGCAGGAGTTAGCTCAGGGTGTCGAAGACACTTAGAAATTTGACGTACGTAAAAACGTGGATAAACGTCAAAATCTGAAGTGAAATTGGTAAAACAGTGCGATTTTGTTGCACACGCACACACACACACACACACGCTTCTCTCTTATCTGGTTGCTAAGTGGTGATGTCACCTCAGTGCTGGAAGCTGTAGACTTATCTATCTCTGATTGTGATTTGCTGTTTGGCCCGCCTGTCGTCGCCGTTATCCCACTCATCTGAGGTAATGCCACCCTGAGGTATGTCCAGGAAGTGTCTCTGCTTGCGGTCCTTTGATCGTGGGGGTCTGGTGAGGTTACGACACGTTCCAATGGCGCTGCAATTAAAACCAGCCCTGCGGCCGTCTTTCAGCCCAACGCACACAGGCAAATATCAGGTCACGGTTGGGATCAGCTTGGGCTCCTGCAGTGGAACTAATTAGTGTTCCTACAGGACTGCTCTGTCATCAGATTAAAATCACCCAAATTAATAAGGATGAACCCCAGGACGAGGGGATACAACACAGCTCTTTAGATTACAATGGACGGTATTCCATGTCGCTCCCGTCACACTTGACTCTAAGACCCACTCTGTTTGGTTCTGTTTGATCATCTGGTGGGTATGCTATGCCATGTGCTGCCACTGTGCCCTACAGCAAGGTTGTTAACCCTTAAATCTGCTCCAGGGGGTGCTGCATCCGGGTCTGACCCTGTCTCAGGGGGTTGTGTTGAAAGCAAAGTACATTTCTGTGTCTGAAAAGAACATTTACAATACATCATTTTACTCCACAGCGCTGATTTTTTTTTAAATAGCAATGACGAGGAGGTTGTTACATAATATTAAAGACAAAGGTCCCATTTCTCCCGACCGAGTGCCGGTCAGAGAGTTGCAGAAGTGCGCTGCGTCTCACGCCGTTGAGTAACATACACAAAAGGCATGCACCTCAGAAAACAACGTGTTGCTGGAGGAGACACTCAAACACATCTATTAGCCGTACCGTTGCTAAGCTAAGGAGCAATCATTACCAGTCAATGACATAGATCTGATGAATCATTAGGGTTGTCTACCGTGAGCAATCTAATGTGGCTTAATGAGATGCGACACGATCTCCCAGTCCCACCTCGCCCTTAATAGACGTCTGTCTCCATTAGGTAAACAAACCAATGTGATGACAAGCAGCTAAATTCCAACATTAGCGTTCAAATAAAGTACACACCGATGTGACTTACAGTCCAATCAGCAATGCATATGTTTATACATCTCCGACGTAAATGATCTATTATCTATTAATCGTTCTTGTTCAATGAATTGAATATTCAATTGCTACCTATTAGCATGGGTGGCTGTTATCAAAGTACAAAGGAACCTAACTCAAGTAAAAAGTATTTTGAAGCGGCCCCTGCGCCACACAAAGGCTATCGGCCATCTTATTTACGAGCAAAGACCTCCAGGGAGGAACACAATAATTCCTCAGGTTATCTGGGTTTCGCACTTATCATCTCTCACTTGGAACAGTACGGGGTACACACACACACACACACACACACACACACACACACACACACACACATATACACACACACACTGTCTTATCCTTGTCTTTAATTAGATGGAATGATTCTGCCAGCGATTGAAGACGGAACGCTCTTCCCAAAAGAATGATAGTCATTGAAATTGTACATTAAGAGGATCAGACCGAAGATTGTGTTACACGGCAAGGGATTTAATACACAGACGGTTCGGTTCAAATGTCGTTGTCTTTTTTGTCCCCTACCTAAGCTCAAAGTAATGTAGTGTTTTAGACCGATACAGGTGAAAAGATGTCATTATTGGGAGCCCCGCAAGTGGGATTGTAACAGCAGCTCAATATTATGCAGAGAGATTTGAAAAGAAGGAACATACAAATAGTCACTGAAAACAGACTTTCAATACTGACCATCAAGTCCAGTTATTCAGAGGTCTAGGCCTAATTGATGGACCAAATATGCGTACTGATCGAACAAGTAGGATTTCAGAATGCCGTCATTATTCCTAATGTTCTTATCAGAGCCTACAATATTCTTCTTCTAATGTTATTTTGAGAGTACCTAGAATGATTTATTGGCCCATTTCTGTGTCCCAAATGGCACCCTGTTCTCTATGTAGTGCACTCCTTTTGACCAGGACCCATATAGGGTTGGTTCTGGTCAAAAATAGTGCACTATGTCGGGAATAGGTTTCCATTTGGGACGCAGGCATTGTTAGACACGTTACCTCGTTATGTCGCCGCAAACAACCTTGCATCATCTCCAACAACAACACAAGGCATACTACTACTGAGTTTGAAAGGACAAATTGAGAGGTGGGACAACTAGAGAAGCAGATCGAATACCAGTGGCATGTTTCCAGCTGTGAGTCTTGTGAGTGTATCAGTTCTGCACTGATTCACACTCTCCTGTCCTGGACCCTGCACAAGCAGACAGCCTTTGCCTGACAGAAGAGCTGAGAGTCCAATAAGTAGGCTCTGAGAGGAGCCAACGGCCCCTCAGCACGGCGCCCATCACGCCTAGCACTCAAACATAGCAGGGCACGCATAGGGGAACACACAGGGGCCAAATTGGGCAAATTAGGGCCAATGAGAAAGCGGATCCCTGAAGAGTGTCTGCAAAACAGACATCCATATGTGCCATTCCATATAGTTTGCAATTAGGAAATGTGTGTTTTTAGACCTTTCATTTTGAGGATCAAGCGTCTATAAAATAAGTTGTCATTTTGACATGAGGTAGACATTTGAGTAATTAGTTAGCCAAAAAGTGTTATCTATTTTAGTCTAGAATTCACCAATAGCTGTGTGTATGATGAAGTTTGGACTGTCAGCTCTGTAATACAATCGAGCTGCAGCATTGTGTAAAAAAGATACATCTTAAACGAGTAGGACATCACAATAAATGTTTTCACAATGAGACTTTATATACCAGACAGCGTTTCTTAATGTTTTACATGCATGCACATCATTCACAGCCTTTGGTTTTGGTTGTTCTGAGTTTTCATCTAACATTGGTTCAACAAGCTTTTACATAGTAAACGTACTCATCAGAACGCTATTATAAAATGACACGACACTCAACATGCATGAGCATATTTTTCCTCTTGACATTAATGTACTCACACAACCCCACGTTAGTACGCTCACGTCAAGTGTGCCACCCTAACAGCTTATTCTATATTAATAAGGGGGTATGGAAAAGGCTTCTCATTTCAGTGTGAAATGCCAGTTAGCGAAGGCATCGGCACAAACCAAACCAACCCCTTCATGTGAACCAATTATTTCATTTTCTAAATGGAATCATCATAGGAAGTGATCTTAAGTAAGATTGAGGGGATAGTAGACAGACAAGGGGATGCGTCCCAAATGGCACCCTATTCCCTATATCGTGCACAGTTTTGACCAGGGCTCATCGGGCTCTTCTCAGAAGTGTTGCCGTATGTAGGGAATAGGGTGCCATTTACGACGCAGACCTGAAGCCCGACGTCACCGCATCCCTGCCCTGAACAGGCAGTGCGGTATGGAGTACATTTGTGCCTTACATAATGCCATCCGGATGACTGTTTCATGTCCGCCTGCTGTATGTGAGCTTGATCTGATGATACACAAATGGAGGGACTGGTTTAATCCACATGCGGATTGGAGAGAGGGAGCTCCATGAATATTCTACCATGCTGTGTAGGAACATGAGATCCTGTCCCGCAGACAAATGCATGCAGTGGCGGTGAGGCGGCTACAGCGGTGCATGGTATGTGTGTGTGCTTGTGTGTGTGTGTGTCTGACTTTTTGTGTGTGTTTATCCGTGTCCCTTCTCAATCTGCCTCATGTTTAAAGCTTGGCTGGCAGTGGCGCAGTGCAGGGGTGTAGTGTATATAAGGGGGACACGCTTGGCGGAACAGAAGGGATGTCAGAAGCCCAATGCATCCCCGTTCATCATCGGCAGCCCGGCGCCGCTCTCAGAAGAGCCCTGGACAGCAGCCATCTTGAACCATAGTCACTGGACACGGGGCCAGGTTTACGATGATGCCATCGGGGAGAGGCAGAGAGGAGAAAGGGAGGGGATAGCAAGAGAGGGAGAGAAGGGAGAAAGTTATGGAAGGGGAGCTCGAGAGAAAGAGGGAGAGAGAAAGTGTGCGAGCGAGGGGAATGCTAGAGAGGGAAAGCAAAAGAAAGTGAGAGAGGAGAGAGCAAGAGTGAGCGGGAAATAGAGAGAGAGAGACACTTCCATTGGTGTTTTTAGCCCTCCCAGCACAAATATGTTGACAATTAAACCAATGGAGGTCCCTGACCAACACACATGCAGCATGACCCCTTGACCAGCTATTTGGGTTCTCTGAGGTACAGATGTACACCACCAGGAGCCATTTATGTAATTTCTGACTCTGAAGTAAAAGTTATGGCTCTACACATAGCTATGCACTGAGTGTGAAAAACATTAAGGACACCTGGACACCTGCTCTTTCCATGACATAGACTGACCAGGTGAATCCAGGTGAAGGCTATGATCCCTTATTGATGTCACTTGTTGAATCCCTTAACCTACAATTTCTACGCCTCGCGGAAATCTAATTAACATAATTAAAAAACCGTCAGATTAAGCTAGAGAAAAAAAATCGGTGTTTTCACTAAAACGTTTGTAGCGTCCAAACGGTTTGGCAATCCTCCGTTTTGATCTAGGACGCCCACAAGCCTCGCAAGACTCATCTGAAGTCAGTACAGCCTCTTCTGCCAACTTCTGTCTGTGAGCTGAGATGCTCACAAACACAATGGTGTTCTCCGTTTTGCTTTATATTTTTTTACATTTTTAGTCATTTAGCAGACGCTCTTATCCAGAGCGACTTACAGTAGTGAATGCATACATTTCATACAATTTCATACATTTCATACATTTTTTTTCTGTGCTGGCCCCCCATATTCCCTGCCCACAAGACTCACAAGTCTTGTCTGAAGGTCCCTGGTACCAGAAGAAATTAAATAATGGAAGTATACAGTACCAGTCAAACGTTTGACACACCTATTCATTCAAGGGTTTTTCTATATTTTTACTGGAATCATGTATTAACAAAAAAAGAGTTAAACGATGTTTGCCTTGATGTTTTTCCTTGATGACAGCTTTGCACACTCTTGGCGTTCTCTTAACCAATTTCATGAGGAATGCTTGTCCAACAGTCTTGAAGGAGTTCACACATATGCTGACCACTTGTTGGCTGCTTTTCCTTCACTCTGCCATCCAACTCATCCCAAAGCATCTCAATTGGGTTGAGGTCAGGTGATTTTGGAGGCCAGGTCATCTCATGCTGCACTCTATCAATCCCCTTCTTTGTCAAACAGCCCTTACACAGCCTGGAGGTGTGTTGGATCATTGTCCTGTTGAAAAACAAATGATAGTCCCGCAAACCAGATGGGATGGCGTATCACTGAAGAATGATGTGGTATCCATGCTGGTTAAGTGTCAATAAATCACAGTCAGTGTCACCAGCAAAGCACCCTCACATCACCACACCTCCACCTCCATGCTTCACAGTGGGAACCACACATGCAGAGATCATCCGTTCACCTACTCTGCATCTCACAAAGACACAGAGGTTGGAACCAAAAATCTCAAATTTGGACTCATCAGACCAATGGACAGATTGTCCATTGCTCGTGCTTCTTTGCCCAAGCAAGTCCCTCCTTCTTATTGGTGTCCTTTAGTAGTGTTTTCTTTGCAGCAATTCGACTATGAAGGCCTGATTCACGCAGTCTCCTCTGAACAGTTGATGTTGAGATGTGTCTGTTACTTAAACTCTGTGAAGCATTTATTTGGCCTGCAATCTGAGGTGCAGTTCACTCTAACAAACGTATCCTCTGCAGGAAAGGTAACTCTGGGTCTTCATTTCTTGTGGTGGTCCTCAATACAGTCAGTTTCATCATAGCGCTTGTTTTTTTTTTTAATTGCACTTGAAGAAACTCAAATTTCATGACATTTTCCGTATTGAGTGACCTTCATGTCTTAAAGTAATGATGGACTGTTGTTTCTCTTTGCTTATTTGAGCTGTTCTTGCCATAATATGGACTTGGTATTTTACCAAATAGGGCTATCTTCTGTATACCACCGCTACCTTGTCACAACAAAAATGATTTTCTCAAACGCATTAAAAAGGAAACAGACACACCTGTTAATTGAAATGCATTCCAGGTGACTACGTAATGAAGTTGGTTGAGAGAATGTAAAGAGTATGCAAAGCTGTCATCAAGGTGGGTGGCTACATTAAAGAATATCAAATACAAAATATATTTTGTGTTGTTTAACACTTTTTTGGTTACTACATGATTCCATATGTGTTATTTCATAGTTTTGATGTCTTCACTATTATTCTACAATGTATAAAATAGTAAAAATAAAGAAAAACCCTTGAATGAGTAGGTGTGTCCGAACTTTTGATTGGTACTGTATATAGAGATAGTTTAGTGCCTAAAATAAAGGCATACAAAAAATACAAATAGTTTCCTGATCTTTCTTAAATCTCTCAAATATAGGACAAACACTTCAGAACAACCTTCCATTAGAATTTTAGAGAGACTATCTGTTGTTCCATGTCGTGAGTCTGTTATTCAATATGTTTCTATTGGCTAACATCAGTAAGGCCAAATGCAATGTTTCATCCAATAATTAATCCAATCTTTTTTAATAACTTAACGGGTCTTAGACAGGTCTTAGACTCTAGAGGGTTAAAGAAAGATTTTTAAGCCTTGAGACAATTGAGACATGGGCTGTGTATGTGTGCCATTCGAAGGGTGAATTGGGAAGTTGGAAGTTGGGTTACGATGGCGTCTCGTGGAAGCTTTATGTAGACATAACATGTTTGAGCAGTTTGAGTTTGAGCAGTTTGAGCTACTCCATGAAATTATGTTGCAGGCTAACTCAGTGCAGCCCCCTCTCCGGAGTACTGCAGGCTGCCAATAGCTACTAAATTATCCTTATATCTTATTCTGTGTGCGATTTTAAAATAAACGGTTCAAGGACATACATCTGGTGTAATGGAAGCAATTGTTGATGCCATTGATTGTCTTCAAACGTATTTTTCCTTCACACGAAGATTGCCATTGTCCCATTCACTATAATGGAGGATCCTGTTTTCTGTGAACAATTCCGGTATTACCGCAATGAGAGGGGGCAGTCGTCCTCCCCTGGTTGACTCTCACCAGAGACCAACGAAAACTCGGCCCATCCAGTGATCCTGGGAATTGTTTTGCTTGAGTTTTTCCCTCTCATCCAATGCCTCGTTTGCATATGGCAGCAAGAAGTAGTGGAAGAAGAAAGACAGGGGCCTGGCTGGGGCAGCGTTAAGATGAGCGGCTAGATAACTAAAGAATGAATCAGGGGGCGAGCGAGCGGGTGCATCAGCATCGCTTCCAATCCCCTCGCCATACAGTGCGCTCCTCTCTGCCAGCAAACTCATTTGGAATTAACATATTTACACCACGGGGGACATCGTCACTTTACATCTCCTCTACTTGGATGCTAAGCAGGCAGCCACCTCTGCTGCTTGGTCGCCTGCTGCCACCGACCATAATCTCTCTCTCTCTCTCTCTCTCGCTCTCTCGCTCTCTCGCTCTCTCGCTCTCTCTCTAACACTGAGTTGTGCCTAGAAGGCAGATTTGGGAAGCTTGCTAATGGCGCATGCACACACACACACGCACACACACACACACACACACACACACACACACACACACACACACACACACACACACACACACGCAGATACGCATACACATGTAACAACCTAATCATATACACACCACATGACCACACACTCATTGCAAACAAACTCTGCATGAACATGCCTCCACACTCCACACTCTTGATATGTACACAAGGATTCCTCCCCCCCACTGTACATCCAAATTACATTGACAAAAGCAGCTCAAGGCAGGCTGTTTGAAGCATGCCGTTGACTTTATGTGGATCTACACAGGAAGATTTGGCAAGCTTCTAAACCCAACGTAGACTCAATATTAGGGTTTCAGTTATTCTTACCCAGTAGAGGGCATTTGCTCATTGTCTACCTGAACGCATCAGTAGTCTTCGAGTCCACCTATGACACAACATGGATTATTCGGAGGTGACGCATCTCTTTTCAACTGTCTAATATAACTACAGCTGAGTTATCTTCTAAATAGGTTTCTTCACCGGTCAGTTGAACAAAACACAAAGTATTGGTAATGACAAAACACAAAAGTATCGGAAATGACAAAATACAAAAGTATTTGGTAATGACAAAACACAAACGTATTGATAATGACAAAATACAAAAGTATTGGTCATGACAAAACACATCTTTCCAACTCCACTGTGGCTACAGTGCTGTGCATTATCCTTGCCTTCATTCAATTCAGTGTGAACTTTGACCAATCACAGGTTAGTCTGTAGAAAGAATCCATGCTGAGAAGCACTGTAATCAAAGCACTAAAATTAGCTTATATCCAGCTAAACATCACAAATTGTAACTCCGTATTTATAAAAAATTATTAAGACTACTGTATGTAATAAGTTACTTTCTAGTGGCCCTGCAACAACGCTTTGGCAACATAATGTTAAGTGCCCAAAACCGAAAGCAATTATATATAATGTTATTTTCTGGAGGGCAACAAACATTTAGTGTAACAACGCTTCGTGATCAACACTTCATCCCGTAGCCCAGCTGGCCAAATGTTTGTGTTTCATACTGTTGTGCTGAGAGGAAGCACATCTGGATGGGGTAGTGACACATAAACGTTAGAGCTGTCGCACACCCTCGTGGTCATTGTCACCGACGTGTGACTGTACATGTCAAGAGGAGAGCATTCAAACTCAAGAGAAGTCATTGAGATGTTTTATGTTAACTCTCATCTCAGCCGCAGCTGTCTGAGTAGGCTGACAAGTTAGGTTCAGTTCCCTCCTCTTTTCTCTCACTCTTCCCTTTTCTTTCTCTCTCACTTTTTTCTTCTTTCGTGACCTTTGTTCACAGCTAACACAAGGAAAAAGTGGAAAGAGAGAGAGCGAGAGAGAGAGTGAGAAATAATGAATGCAAATTAAATATATGAATAAATTAATAGGTCTATATTAGAATTTCGGTCTGACTGATTACATCCTGCTCTTACTGTTTTTGGTCCAAAGGGCAAGCGGTGCAAATGGTCTGAACCTATGGGGAGCCTTTGACCCTGTGACCCTGCTCTTAAAGGTCAACGTGCCTGGAGAACCTCTTAAAATACAGTTGGGATAAGAAGCGTCATTAATGGATCCTGACCAGTCATACGGATAGGTCAGAGGTCAATAGAAGTGTATGGCCAATGGGAGAAGGTAAATTTGCGCCCTCTTGTGCCACATCCTTTGGGAACTCCACTTTTTGGATTCATTCTTTACAAATGCTTACAGAAAGCATTAGACATTAAAATACCGGAGATGGAGTATGTTAGTATGTTCATACTTTTGATCCTACACTATAACTAAATATCTCCTTTGGTTTTGTTGAGGTGGCAGGTAGCCTAGTGGTTAGTGCATTGGGCCAGTAACCAAATGGTTGCTGGATCGAATCCCTAAGCTAACAAGGTAAAAATCTGTATTTCTGCCCCTGAACAAGGCAGAATTTTTTCTTAACTGATTTGCCTAGTTAAATAAAATGTAAAAAATGATCTCTCCCTCTAGCACCAGGATGGATCCTCTGCACTACAGGATGAGTCATTAGAAGAACCTAGGACAGAGCTTCAGACTATACAAGGTAATGGCCTCCCAGTTCTCCCTGGATGTTAAATGTCAATGCTGTAGTAGCTGATTATTGTTAGAACGACAAGCCTTTGCTCCTGTGTTAGAGGAATCATTAATTATGAAAGGCACAGCTACACAGCAAAATTTGATTGGTAAACTGAATATTGTGGGTGTTCAATTGAACAACTTTGAAGGGTTTATATGAGAACCACCAGAAAGTGTTGAATTTACACTTTCCAAAGTGTTGCCCTTTTAACACCGATACTTTCCAACACCAGTGGCATTAAAATGTTACACTAACTCAGTGTTGAAGGTACACTGTAATGGTGTTCACTAATATATTGTATTTAACCCTTAAGAATTCGATTTTTACACTAACTCAGTGCTAACTCTACACTCTTAAGGTGTTCACTGATACCTTCATAGCAAACTATCCAGTGTTAAATCAACAATGAGAGTTTAAAATTGAACACTAGTCCAGTGTCTATACGGGTCCACACTTTTCAGAGTTAAATTAACACACTGCTTAGTGTAAAGCCATATTTGTATATTTCCCAGAGTGCCTTGCCTTTCGAGTGAATTGTAGAGTTTACCACCCATGGCTGTATTCGTTAGTGACAGACACTTTTCAGTCCTCTGGCCTTCACCAAGTGAGATCTTAAGTGAATACGTTGTCATTCAAATTGTATTATTTGACCCAATGCAACAGCTAATTCATGAGGCCCTATTTTGAGGGCCTAGTTTTACCCTAATATAGTGGCCTGAAACTCATGGCCTGCAAGTCACATTATGCTGGCTTGCAAAGTGATGTGCAATTCCTATTAGAATCAAGCCAGTAAGGATATCCAACGTTTAGAATTTTTTGCCTTGCCTGACCTTGCGCTACGCCACTGTAGGTAACACTGGTCAATTTGACACCCTGATTGAACCACAGTATATATTTTTTAAAGCAACACCAGCTGGCATCATTGATGGTAACACAAAGTAACATCACATCAACACCAAAACCGCTCACACAAGGATATGAACACAGGCAAATTTGCTTTGTAGGAGGACATGTATCCAGAAATATATACCCAGAAATGTATCCAGAAATGCCAAAGAAAATAGAATGACCTCTCTATTCTTCTAGAGGAAGCTACTGTATTTTAATTGAAGGATGATGATAATGATAACTCTTTCTGTGTCATAGCATAGAATATAATTGATTCCCTTCATATATGACAAACACTACTCAACAATAGCAGTCCAACATATACGTTTACTATACACACACATCAGCATACACATGATGCCCCATTGAATATTCCGCATTATTCTGAATAGAACATCAATAATACAAGGACCCGTGTCAGGAAACATATCAAAATGCACGCGTGGACAACTCTTTCCAGCACAGTGATCAAAGACTACCACTAATACGAGTAGAGGGATGATTAAAAGCAGGCACTCATTTTCTTACTGCACCCCCTCGGTTATCCTAGATACATTCCAAGTATGAAACACATCCTTAATTAGTCATTCCCAGGCTTTTGGATTTTGTGGGTCAGTATCGGGTGGAATACACAGGGCAGGAAGTTATGGGAGATACATAACTGGACTTGACAGCAACCAGAAAGCAGACATTAGCAAACAGACTACGGTTAACTATGGATAGGCTATATCGAAACACTAATGCTCAGTTACTGTATATCCTGAACATATGAATCAAGACATGAAATACAGTACCAGTCAAAAGTTTGGACCACCTACTCATTCAAGAGTTTTTCTTTATTTTTACTATTTTCTACATTGTAGAATAATAGTGAAGACATTAAAACTATGAAATAAAACATATGGAATCATGTAGTAACCAAAAAAGTGTTAGACAAATCAAAATATATTTTAGATTTTAGATTAGTCAAAGTAAACACATTTTTGCACATTATTTGAGAGACATAAGCTTTTTGTGTGTATGGACAATTGAGATTCTTCAAAGTAGCCACCCTTTGCATTGATGACAGCTTTGCACATTCTCTCAACCAGCTTCACCTGGAATGCTTTTCCAACAGTCAAGTGCTGAGTACTTGTTGGCTGCTTTTCCTTCACTCTGCAGTCCAACACATCCCAAATCTCAATTGGGTTGAGGTCGGTGATTGTGGAGGCCAGGTCATCTGATGCAGCACTCCATCACTCTCCTTATTGGTCAAATAGTCCTTACACAGCCTGGAGGTGTGTTTTGGGTCATTGTCCTGTTGAAAAAGAAATGATAGTCCCCCTAAGCGCAAACCAGATGGGATGGCGTATTGCTGCAGAAAGCTGTGGTAGCCATGCTGGTTAAGTGTGCCTTGAATTCTAAATAAATCACTGACAGTGTCACCAGCAAAGCACCCCACCACCATCACTCCTCCTCCATGCTTCACGGTGGGAACCTCACATGCGGAGATCATCCATTCACCTAGTGTCTCACAAAGACACGGAGGTTGGAACCAAAATTCTCCAATTTGGACTCATCAGACCAAAGGATAGATTTTCACTGGTTTAATGTCCATTGCTCGTGTTTCTTGGCCCAAGCAAGTCTCTTCTTATTATTGGTGTCCTTTAGTAGTGGTTTCTTTGCAGCAATTCGACCATGAAGGCCTAATTTACGTAGACTCATCTGAACAGTTGATGTTGAGATGTGTCTGTTACTTGAACTCTGTGAAGCATTTATTTGGGCTGCAATCTGAGGTGCAGTTAGCTCTGCTGCAGAGGGTAAGTTCATTAGAGGTCACTCCGGGTCCTTGTCTGTGGCAGTCCTCATGAGAGCCAGTTTTATCATAGCGCTTGATGGTTTTTGCAAATGCATTTGAAGAAACATTCAAAGTTCTTGAAATGTTCTGCATTGACTGAACTTCATGTCTTAAGGTAATGATGGACTTGCTTATTTGAGCTGTTCTTGCCATACTTTGTCTTTTACCAAATAGGGCTATCTGCTGTATACCACTCCTACCTTGTCACAATACAACTGATTAGCTCAAATGCATTTAGAAGGAAAGAAATTCCACAAATTAACTTTTAAAAAGGCACACCTGTTAATTGAAATGCATTCCAAGTGACCACCTTATGAGGCTGATTGAGAGAATGCCAAGAGTGCAAAGCTGATATCAAGGCAAAGGGTGGCTACTTTGAACAATCTCAAATACAAAACATATTTTGATTTGTTTAACACTTTTTAGGTTACTACATGATTCCATATGTGTAATTTCATAGTTTTGATGTCTTCACTATTATTCTACAATGCAGAAAATAGTAAAAATAAAGAAAAACCCTTGAATGAGTAGTTGTGTCCAAACTTTTGACTGGTACTGTACATATTTAGTTTATTACAAACCCTATACAAAATGTTACAATGTCATCCAAAACTTAATGCACTCTTGTCAAAGCTAAGCAGAATATGTCTAATCTATCAAAACAACACAAAATTGTCAAATGAGTGGTTTGATTATTTCCAATGGCTTTTAATTGGTTTCAATGTAAATTGTTATCATTGGCAGTTCTCCTTGTCTCTGAGCAGGCCATAATGCCACTGATTTGTACTATATGAACTAAAGAAGAAGCGAGGCGGACAGCAGCAGCGCGGCAGCTGTTTGGGCTGCATGGCCATATGTAGTCACAGAGATGTTTGCCTGTGTCTCTGTCTCTCTCTCTATCTCGCTGTGTGTGTGTGTGTGTGTGTGTGTGTGTGTGTGTGTGTGTGTGTGTGTGTGTGTGTGTGTGTGTGTGTGTGTGTGTGTGTGTGTGTGGCTAGCTCTCCCCTGCATCTGGCATCATGGGCTCGCGTCCAGGTGTAGGAGTACAGCTCGCTCCAAGACACTGTGTTATGTCTGCTCACATATGTTATATTTCATCTCTCTCTCTCTCTCTCTCTCTTTCTGGTTGACTCGTTGCATATGATTTTTTCTTTGACTCTTTCTCCTTTTCTCACTCGCCCACTGTCGTCTTTCACCTCCCACTGTCGTGCTCTGTCCTCTCTCCCCTATAGCGTCTGAATATGTGAGGTTGTGGGTCCCAGTATAAGCAGGGTTGGGGAGTAACGGATTACAAAAAAAACGGTAACTGTAATCCGTTACGTTAGCAGCAAAGATATTGTGATCAGATTACAGATACTTTTAGAAAAGTAGATGATTACTTCGAGGATTACTTTTAATTTCAGAAAGAATGTTTGCTAAAAAAATGTCTGTTTTCTCAATGACATTTGAATCAGCATTGAAAAAAGGCATACGTTTAAGTTTGTTCCACCTGAGCGAGTCTGACTACAAATCAGAGATCACAATGATGGGACACCAAAAATGTGTTTGATGGATCGCGGGAAAAGAGCAGGAATAGGCTTTTGTAGGCTTCAGTCCAAGCTATATTTACCAATGGTGCGACTGCTGTCGGCATCCAAAGATTATCCAACTTGACTAAACGCTTGGAGGTAAGGATGACAGCAGTGGTGTAGTCTGCGGCGATACTGATTTCACTTATTGATATCCACATAACGCATTGATGTGAATCACACAGCTGCTCTCTCATTTAGCTATTTGCGCCATACGGATTGTTGTTGTTGTGGATGACTGTTTGCAAATCTAAATATTTATTTGAACCCCATAATGGTTAATTCAAGAAGTTTTAACTGCCGACCAATCATTTTTTTTAAACCAGTGGACAGCCAGTGAAAAATGCGCTCTTGCAACAGCTGCATAGTGCGGATCCCATCCTATGGAATGAAAGTAGGGCTTTTATTGCTCAATCTAATTCATGCTGATATTTTAAAAAAATCCATAGGCCTAATCGACACATGCTCAAACTCGCACAGTTTTCAAATCAAATCAAATTGTATTTATCACATGTGAAATGCTTTCTTGCAAGCCCTTAGCCAACAAGGCAGTTTTAGAAAATACCACAAAAAAAGTAAGAGAGAACAATGGCGGGGCTATATACAGGGTGTACCGGTACAGAGTCAATGTCAATGTGCGGGGGCACCGGTGTCGAGGTAAATGAGGTAATATGTACAGTTGAAGTCGGACGTTTATATACACTTAGGTTGGAGTCATTAAAACTCATTTTTCAACCACTCCACAAATTTCTTGTTAACAAACTATAGTTTTGGCAAGTCGGTTAGGACATCTACTTTGTGCATGACACAAGTAATTTTTCCAACAATTGTTTACAGACAGATTATTTCACTTTACAAGCACTATATCAAAATTCCAGTGGGCCAGAAGTTTACATACACTAAATTGACTATGCCTTTAAACAGCTTGGAAATTTCCAGAACATGATGTCATGGCTTTAGAAGCTTCTGATCATTTGGAGGTGTACCTGTGGATGTATTTCAAGGCCTACCTTCAAACTCAGTTCCTCTTTGCTTGACATCATGGGATAATCAAAAGAAATCAGCCAAGACCTCAGAAAACAAATTGTAAACCTCCACAAGTCTGGTTCATCCTTGGGAGCAATATCCAAATGCTTGAAGTTACCACGTTCATCTGTACAAACAATAGTACGCAAGTATAAACACTATGGGACCATACCGCTCAGGAAGGAGACGCGTTCTGCCTCCTAGAGATTAACGCACTTTGGTGCGAAAAGTGCAAATCAATCCCAGAACAACAACAAAGGACCTTGTGAAGATGCTGGAGGAAGCAGGTACAAAAGTATCTATATCCACAGTAAAACAAGTCCTATATCGATATAACCCGAAAGGCTGCTCAGCAAGGAAGAAGCCACTACTCCAAAACGGCCATAAAAAAGCCAGACTTTTTGGAGAAATGTCCTCTGGTCTGATGAAACAAAAATAGAACTGTTTGGCCATAATGACCATCGTTATGTTTGGAGGAAAAAGGGGGAGAGGCTTGCAAGCCAAAGAACACCATCCCAACCGTGATGCATCAGTCAGGAAGTTAAAGCCTGGTCGCAAATGGGTCTTCCAAATGGACAATAACCCCAAGCATACTTCCAAAGTTGTGACAAAATGGCTTAAGGACAATAAAGTCAAGGTATTGAAGTGGCCATCACAAAGCCCTGACTTCAATCCTAAATCCTAAATGTGTGGGTAGAACTGAAAAAGTGTGTGCGAGCAAGGAGGCCTACAAACCCGACTCAGTTACACCAGCTCTGTCAGGAGGAATGGGCCAAAATTCCCTCAATTTATTGTTGAAAGCTTGTAGAAGGCTATCTGAAACGTTTAATTCAAGTTAAACAATTTAAAGGCAATGCTACCAAATACTAATTGAGTGTATGTAAACTTCTGACCCACTGGGAATGTGATGAAAGAAATAAAAGCTGAAATAAATCTCTCTCTACTATTATCTTGACATTTTATATTCTTAAAATAAAGTGGTGATCCTAACTGAAATAAGACAGGGAATTTTTACTCGGATTAAATGTCAGGAATTGTGAAAAACTGAGTTAAAATGTATTTGGCTAAGGTGTATGTAAACTTCCGACTTCAACTGTGAGTCTATATATATATATATATATTTATATATATCCATTGATTCTTGAAGAATATAACTTATAAATGCCTGATGAGTTTAGTTCAACTGTCACACCATGGGAACCCAAAATATAAGCTTGTTTTTCTCAAATGTTTGTAAAAATGTTAAATGTAAACTAACACTATATTTTTTTCTATTTTTCTATATATTTTTTATTTCACCTTTCTTTAACCAGGTAGGCCAGTTGAGAACAAGTTTTCATTTACAGCTGCGACCTGGCCAAGATAAGGCAAAGCAGTGCAACATAAACAACACAGAGTTACACATGGGGTTAACAATTGTACAGCCTCATAACATGGTTAAAACCTCTTAAGGATTAGCCCCTTTTTTTAAATGTTCGCCTAAAATGACCTACCCAAATCTAACTGCCTGTAGCTCAGGCCCTGAAGCAAGGATATACATATTCTTGGTACCATTTGAAAGGAAACACCTTGCCATTTATGGAAATGTGAAAGGAATGTAGTAGAATATAACACAATAGATCTGGTAAAAGATAATACAAAGAAAAAACCAACTGTTCTTTTTTTTTTACCATCATCTTTGAAATGCAAGATAAAGGCCATAATGTATAATTCCAGCCCAGGTGCAATTTAGATATTGGCCACTAGATGGCATCAGTGTATGTGCAAAGTTTTAGACTGATCCAATGAACCATTGCATTCTGTTCAAAATTTTGTATCAAGACTGCCCAAATGTGCCTAATTTGTTTATTAATAACTTTTCATGTTCAAAACTGTGCACTCTCCTCAAACAATAGCATGGTATTCTTTCACTGTAATAGCTACTATAAATTGGACAGTGCAGTTAGATTAACAAGAATTTAAGCTTTCTGCCAATATCAGATATGTCTATGTCCTGGGAAATGTTCTTGTTACTTACAACCTCGTGCTAATCGCATTAGCCTACCTTAGCTCAACCATCCTGTGGAAGGGACACCGATCCCGAAGAAGTTTTAAAACAATAATTTTTATATCATGGATGGTCAGTCCTTGCATCCATAGCTCTGTCTATTAATCTGAGAGTGGTTACATGTCTCAGTTAAATAGCTATCACTAGCACATTAGAGGCTGCTGACTTCAAGTCACTGGCCACTTTAACAGTGGAACACTAGTACTTTAATAATTTTTACATATTTTGCATTACTCATCTCATATGTATATACTGTATTCTATCCTATTCTACTGTATCTTAATCTATGCCACTCTGACATTGCTCGCCCAAATATAAATATATTCTAAATTCCATTCCTTTACTTTAGATTGTGTGTATTGTTAGATATTACTTGTTAGATATTACTGCACTGTTGGAGCTAGAAACACAAGCATTTCGCTACACCCGCAACAACATCTGCTAAACATGTGTATATGCCAAATAAAATTTGATTTGATTTTCAAGTCCTATTCTTGAAGAACAAGCGGTACAAGATTTATTGTAATTACTGGAATTCTGATAGACTTTGGTTATTTATGTAAAGATATAACTTAATCATAGTATTATACGTAGTAGAAAGCGATGGGTTAGAAGAAGGCCACATAACCAACCTATAAAGTAACATTTTACATCCATATTATGGTCAGCTATGTAAACTTTAACATTGATTTATCCTGCAATAGATATCGTTCAATTGGTAACATACATTTGTGTCTTCTTCTAACGCCTCTTAAGTGGAAAGTAATCTAAAAATAACTGAATGTAATCAGATTACATTACTGAGTTTGGTTAATCCAAAAGTTACGTTACTGATTACAATTTTGGACAGGTAACTAGGGACTGTAACGGATTACATTTAGAACGTAACCTACCCAATCCTGCATATGTGTGTGTGACGTGCACGCGTGCATGCATGAGCATGCCTGTGTGTGGGTTAATGTTTTCCTGCAGTGTGTGTGCATGCACTTTTTTGTGTGTGTGTATTTTGCATGGGTAAGGGCCAGCTTGCCCTCTGACTGCACTCCACTGCTCCCCATCTGGGCTCAACCTCCCTGATGGAGCTCTCTGCCAAGGAAGGCCTTCTGCACCAGGCCTGTAAGCACCCGTGACAAAGGACACTGTTGGGCTTTGTTTAATGTAGCGGCCCTGTGTGTTCACTCTCTAATAGCACCCATATGGTCACACGGCGGCAGAACATGCCTCCCTACTTCGCTGACAAAGCTGGTGATCGTAGAGAAAAGAGCAGACCTATCAAGGACAGTGAGAGAGGGAATACTATGATTATGTACACTATGACTTAAAGCGAGAGACCTTCGTTTAAACAAAATGGAAGGATGGGTCTGGAGAAATGTAACCACTCTCCAAATTATAGTTTTAACCATGTTTTGAGGCTATAGTGGTTTGTTTACATTTACATCGTTTACAAACATTGGAGTAAAACAAGCTTATATTTGGTTCTGATGGGGTACGACAGTTGAACTAAGCTCATGAGGCATTTATAAGTTATATTCTTCAAGAATCCATGGGTTTAAGATATATATCACTAATTTCTAAGTCCAAAAATGTGAAAAACTCACAGTCTAAGATAAGGTGACCTGATTGTGTGGTTGTCATCACTCATTGTCATCTCACAATACTATGATAAGTAGATAGTTATGTAATAACTTACTCACTTATCCCCATACTGCCAGCTGTCGCATAGGGCAGCAACAAAGGCTCTCCACTTCTGAAGGTCTTTGGACATCTTCTCCATTGTGACACGGCTTTTGTTGCTGGTAATGTTGGAGCTCAGCCTCCATTGTTCTCTTCCATGTTCTCTTCGGCCTTCTTCTTCTCCGTTTGGCTTCTGGAGAATAATGGATGGCTACTCTTTGGATGGAGACAGTGATTTTCCCTTCCTACTCCAGCAGTGTCTCTTGAATATGGTGCCCATACCGTCATGTTTTGTTTGTAATAATAATAAGGCATTGGAAAATCAATGTATGTAAACTTAACCTAACTAACACTGTGCACTGGTAGGGATAGGCTACCCTTGAAAACAGCAACCATGGTAAATCTTAGTTTCAGTCCATGTAACAGTGTGCCGATTATCCTGAATATGAGGTTACGAAACTGAAGTTGAATATTCCAAAGATTTATTTAGTCAAGTTTATTCCTCAAAATGTATGAAGGTAAGTAACTTTGAGGTTTGGTGCCATAATGATTTGGAGACTGGTTTTAATATTTAATAATTCTCATTATGCTACAAAACTGATTTTGCATTACGGGTCAACATCTAAGTATTGATCCCAGCGTTGATCGAAGCTCAGAACGCTTATATTCTTGATCTGATTGAGTTCTAATCGCGCCTGCCTTTTTGTGAACGAGTGGAATCATGAACAGTGGTGTGTTCGTTATGTTCGCCTGTGTCCCCCGGATTTGCCTCCCGGATTTGCTTCATTAGCAGCACATTCACCACTCTCTCAAATGGCTAACTCCGCCCTCTCGCGGCAAAGGCCGAGGGCAACGTGAAACAAACAACTCCAGTTCACAGCTACAAACATCCCCCAAACAAACAAAAATGGACTCTCGGAAAATGTCTCGGAGAGTCGCTTATACGCTGAGTACACCAAACATTAGGAACACCTTCCTATTATTGAGTTAGACCCCCTCTACAAGGTGTCGAGAGCGTTCCACAGGGAAGCTGGTCCATGTTCACTCCAATGCTTCCCACAAATGTGTCAAGTTGGCTGGATGTCCTTTGGGTAATGGACTATTCTTTTAACACACGGGAAACTGTTGAGCAGCACAAAACATGGTACAAACTTTATTGGGCACAGACAACAGCACAAAGGGCAAGAGGGTAGAGAGAACAATGCATCACGCAAAGCAGCCACACCTGTCAGTAAGATTGTCCATGATTGAGTCTTTGAATGAAGAGATTGAGATAAAACTGTCCAGTTTGAGTGTTTGTTGCAGTTCGTTCCAGTCGCTAGCTGCAGCGAACTGAAAAGACAAGCGGACATATGTGTGCTTTGCGGAACTTTAACAGAACGTGACTGGCAGAACGGTTGTTGTATGTGGAGGATGAGGGCTGCAGTAGATATCTCAGATAGGTGGGAGTGAGGCCTAAGAGGATTTTATAATTAAGCATCAACAAGTGGGTATTGTGACGGGTATACAGAGATGACGGGTTGACAGAGGAGTATAGAGTGCAGTGATGTGTCCTAGAAGGAGTATTGGTGGCAAATCTGATGGTTGAATGGTAAAGAACATCTAGCTACTCGAGAGCACCCTTACCTGCCGATCTATAAATTATGTCTCTGTAATCTAGCATGGGTAGGATGGTCATCTGGATCAGGGATAGTTTGGCAGCTGGGGTGAAAGAGGAGTGATTACAATAGAGGAAATCAAGTCTAGATTTAACTTTAGCCTGCAGCTTTGATATGGGCCGAGAGAAGGACAGTGTACTGTCTAGCCATACTCCCATGTACTTGTATGAGGTGACTACCTCAAGCTCTAAACCCTCAGAGGTAGTAATCACACCTGTGGGGAGAGGGGCATTCTTCTTACCAAACCACATAACCTTTGTTTTGGAGGTGTTCAGAACAAGGTTCAGGGTAGAGAAACCTTGTTGGACACTATAGAAAGCTTTGTTGTAGAGAGTTTAACACAAAATCAGTGGAGGGGCCAGCTGAGTATAAGACTGTATCATCTGCATATAAGTGGATGAGAGAGCTTCCTACTGCCTGAGCTATGTTGTTGATGTAAATTGAGAAGAGTGTGGAGCCTAGGATTGAGCCTTGGGGTATCTCCTTGGTGACAGGCAGTGGCTGAGACAGCAGATTTTCTGACTTTATACACTGCACTCTTTGAGAGAGGTAGTCAGCAAACCAGGCCAAAGACCCCTCAGAGACACCAATATTCCTTAGCCGGCCCACAAGAATGGAATAGTCTACCGTATCAAAAGCTTTAGCCAAGTCAATAAAAATAGCAGCACAACATTGCTTAGAATCAAGTGCAATGGTGACATCATTGAGGACCTTTAAGGTTGCAGTGTCACATCAATAACCTGAGCGGAAACCAGATTGCATACGAGAGAGAATACTATAGACATCAAGAAAGCCATTCAGTTGATTATTGACAAGATTTTCCAACACTTTTCATAAACAGTGCAAAATAGAAATATAAAAAGAAAGGCTTGGCGATGATCAGGGCAGCAACCTTAAAGAAGAAAGGGTCTAAACCATCTGACCCAGATGGTTTTTTGGGGTCAAGTTTCAGGAGCACCTCTAGCACCTCGGACTCAGTGACTGCCTGCAGGGAGAAACTTTGTAGCGGGGCAGGGGGAAAAGAGGGAGAAGCATCGGGGATAGTTGCATTTGAAGGGGTGGGAGATGAGGAAATGTTGGACGGGCATGGAGGCATGGCTGAGTCAAATAGGAATCCTGACTTAATGAAGTTCTGATTAAAGAGCTCAGCCATGTGCTTCTTGTCAGTAACAACCACATCATCAACTTTAAAAGGCATTTAAATCAAAGGAACTTAAATTCGAAGGCACTTAAATCTTTTACATTCCCTCTGAACGGTGCACATACACAGTCCACATCTCATTTTTTTTGTTGCCCTTTTTCATGATGTCCAATTGTTATTACAGTCTTGTCTCATTGCTGCAACTCCTGTAGGGACTCTGGAGAGGCGAAGATGGAGAGCCATGCGTCCTCCAAAACATGACCCTGCCATGCCGCACTGCTTCATGACACACTGCTCGCTTACCCCGGAAGCCAGCCAGCACAATGTGTCGGAGTAAACACTGTCCAACTGGCGACCATGTCAGCATGCATGCACCCGGCCCACCATAGGAGTAGCTAGAGAGAAATGGGACAAGGATATCCTGGCCGGCCAGACCCTCCCATAACCCGGACAGTGTTGGGACAATTGTGCACCGCCTCATGGGTCTCTCTGGTGCGGCCGGCTACGACACAGACCGGGATCAAACCCGGAACTGTAGTGATGCCTATAGCGCTGCGATGCAGTGCCTTTGACCGCTGTGCCACTCGGGAAGCCTAAAAAGCCTTTTTTATCCGGGTTCCTCCAACTCACTCTACACTGATTGAAGTGGATTTAACAACTGACATCAATAAGGGATCATAGCTTTCACCTGGATTCACCTGGTCAGTTTATGTCATGTCAAGAGCAGGTGTTCTTAATGTTTTGTATACTCAAAACATTGGCAGAGACTTCTATTCTATTGCAGTAACGTTGAATGGCTCTGGCTAGTATTACTTAGCCAGCTGGAAGGATGAAGCAGACCTGGCACCAGGATAAAGTGAATAAGGGGGCAGTTGAAATCGGCGAGGGGGCACATTTTTTTTGGGGGGGGGGTTCTTGCATTGGAATTATATTGAATTCTGCTTATGTAATCACACTTTACCACAATAAACATAAAGTTCCAATGGCGAGACTCCGTGATCATTGAGTGCTTTTGAAATCTGGAGCCAATCTCTGCTGGGCTGTAGCAGCACAGTGGACATTGCCCTACAGCTATAGTGTCTTCAGAAAGTATTCACACCCCTTGACTTTTTCCACTTTTGTTGTGTTACAGCCTGAATTAAAAATTAATTACATTTACTATTTTTTTCTGGCCTACACTCAAAACCCCATAATGTCAAAGTGGAATTATGTTTTTCTACATTTTTACAAATTAATGAAAAGCTGAAATGTTTTGAGTCAATAAGTATTCAACCCCGTGCTTAACAAGTCACATAATAAGATGCATGGATTCACTCTGTGTGCAATGATAGTGTTTAACCTGATTTTGTTACTGGTTTCCAGTGCCTCGTAAAGAAGGGCACCTATTGGTAGATGGGTAAAACATTTTTTTTAAAGCAGACATTGAATATCCCTTTGGGCATGGTGAAATAAATATTTTCACTTTGGATGGTGTATTAATACACCCAGTCACTACAAAGTTACAGGCATCCCTCCTGACTCAGTTGCCAGAGTGGAAGGAAACCGCTCAGGGATTTCACCATGAGACCAATGGTGACCTTAAAACAGTTAGAGTTTAATGGCTGTGATAGGAGAAAACTGAGGGTGGATCAACAAAATTGTAGTTACTCCGCAATAGTAAACTCATTTATAAAAAATATATATATATTTTTTTTTTAATCGGGGGGTGGATCAGCTTTAATATTGTGGATAAATTGTTGCTTCCATCAATGTAATACTAACCTAATTGAGAAAGTGAAAAGAAGGAAGCCTGTACATAATTAAAAGATTCGAAAACATGCATCCTGTTCGCAATAAGGCACAAAAGTAAAACTGAAAAAAATGTGGCAAATAAATGAACTTATGTCCTGAATACAGAGCATTATTTTGGGGGCAAATCCAACGCAACACATTACTGAGTACCACTCTTTATATTTTCAATCATAGTGGTGGCTGCATCATATTATGAGAATGCTTGTCATCGGCAAGGACTAGAGAGTTTTTTATGTTAAAAGAATAAATGGAATAGTGCTAAGCACAGGCAAAATCCTAGAGGAAAACCTGGTTCAGTCTGCTTTCCAACAGACACTGGGAGACAAATTCACCTTTTAGCAGGACAATAACCTAAAACGCAAGGCGACATATACACTGGAGTTGCTTGCCAAGAGGTCATTGTATGTTAGTGAGTGGCCTTGTAACAATTTTGGCTGAAATGGTCTTGAAATTGTCTATGCCAAGACTTGAAAATGGCTGTCTCACAATAATCAACTTGACAGAGCTTGAATAATAATACAAAACAAATGTGCATGGATCCAGGGAGTATGCCACCGGCCTGCAGCCGCCCAGTGGCATCCTCCCCCACGGCCACCACTGTTGAGCAGGTCGCTGACTCAAGACAGAAGGATCTTGGGCCAACTTACACCTTCCTGGGGTTTCCGACGCCATCCGCTGTTGCGAAGAGTCAGGCTATCCTGGCTCGAAGCCTCCATCCCCGCTCTCCAAGGCAGTCCCATCCCGCTCCCCCTCTTCCTTCCCAATCGGATTCCATCATGACCACCATCATTGTGGGCAGCTCAATGGTGAGAGATTTTGGCCTGCCTAAGGTCTGTGGATCGACCAAGGTCCACTGTCAACCAGGAGCCCATGTCTATGACATCAACTCCTTCCTACACATGGTTCTGGCCAACTAATCCAATATTGACACCATGGTCACCCACATAGGTTTTAATTACCTTCGCTCTGAGGAACTGAGAGAGGACTAAAAGCATTTTTTAAACACCCTCCCTAGCACAAGGAAGATAATAAATATCTCTTGCCCACTCCCTTGCTATCGAAGCTGCCCTAAACAAGTACATGAACAAACTTTCTAACAATAGGAATGTCACCTTTTGTGCCAACTTACATTTTTTTACATTTATATTTTAGTCATTTAGCAGACACTGTTATCCAGAGCGACTTACAGTAGGGAATGCATACATTTCATACTTTTTTCCCCCCGTACTGGTCCCCCATGGGAATCGAACCCACATCCCTGGCGTTGCAAACACCATGCCCTACCAACTGAGCCACACGGCTCAGTGGGAGTAACCAGAACTTTTTTAAAGAGACTGGATTCAACCTAACCTCAGGGGTTCCAGGATTATTTCCAGCAACATCGCAAACTGTTTTAGAGGCTGACGAACAGGGTCTGGTAGTGCTCCTGTCCTCTCTGTCAGAATAAGCAACAGAGGACTTGGAAAGCATACAGTGCCTCCTAAAAGTATTCAGACCCCTTGACATTTGCACATTTTTTACATTACAGCCTAATTATAAAATTGATTTTTTTTTAAATCCCCTCATCGATCTACACACAATACTTCATAACGACAAAGCAAAAACAGGTTTTTAGAAATGTTTGCTAATTTACATAAAAATAGAAAACAATTAAATATGACATTTACATACATTTTCAGACCCTTTACTCAGTACTTTCTTGACGCACCTTTGGCAACGATTACACCATCGATTCTTCTTGGGTATGACGCTACAAGCTTGGCACATGGGGAGCGTTGCTGCACAGCTATTTACAGGTCTCTCCAGAGATATTCGATCAGGTTCTAGTCCAAGCTCTGGCTGGGCCACTCAAGGACAATCAGAGACTTGTCCCGAAGCCACTTCTGTGTTGTCTTGGCTGTGTGCTTAGGGTCTTTGTCCTGTTGGAAGGTGACCCTTCGCCCCCGGTCTGAGGTCCTGAGCACTCTGGAGCAGGTTGTCATCAAGGATCTCTTCATACTTTAATCCGTTCAACTTTCCATCGATCCTGACTAGTCTCCCAGTCCCTGTCGCTGAAAAACATCCCCACAGCATGATGCTGCCACCACCATGCTTTGCCGTAGGGATGGTGCCAGGTTTCCTCCAGACGTTACACTTGGCATTCATGGCAAGGAGTTCAATCTTGGTTTCATCAGACCAGAGAATCTTGTTTCTCATGGTCTGAGAGTCTTTAGGTGTCTTTTGACAAACTCCAAGCGGGCTGTCATGTGCCTTGTACTGAGGAATGGCTTACATCTGGCCACTCTACCGTAAAGGCCTGATTGGTGGAGTGGTTCTTGGTCACCTCCCTTACCAAGGCCCTTCTCCCCCGATTGCTCAGTTTGGCTGGGCTGCCAGCTCCAGGAAGAGTCTTGGTGGTTCCAAACATCTTCCATTTCAGAATGATGGAGGCCACTGTGTTCTTGGGGACCTTCAATGCTGCAGACATTTTTTGGTACCCTTCCCCAGAGCTGTGCCTCAGCACAACCCTGTCTCGGCGCTCTACGCATAATTCCTTCGACCTCATGGCTTCGTTTTTGACCTGACATGCACTGTCAACTGTGGGATCTTATATACACAGGTGTGTGCCTTTCCAAATCATGTCCAATCATTTGAAGATGCCACAGGTGGACTCCAATCAAGTTGGAGAAACATCTCAAGGATGATCAATGGGAACAGGATTCACCTGAGCTCAATTTCGAGTCTCATAGCAAAGGGGTTGAATATTTATTTAAATAAGGTATTTCTGTTTTTAATTTGCAATAAATTTGCCAACATTTCTATACACCTGTTTTCACTTTGTCGTTATGGAGTAATGTGTGTAGATTATTGAGGATTTTTATTTAAAACTTCTTCAGGATTGGTGTCCCTTCCACGGGACAGTAAAGCTAATGTAGGTTAATGTGATTAGCATGAGGTTGTACGTAACAAGAACATTTCCCAGGACATAGACATATCTGATATGGGCAGAAAGCTTAAATTATTGTTAATCTAACTGCACTGTCCAATTTACAGTAGCTATTACAGTGAAAGAATACCATGCTATTGTTTGAGGAGAGTGCACAATTTTCAAGATGATGTATTTATAAACAAATTAGGCACATTTGGGCAGTCTTGATACAAAATTTGGAACAGAAATGCAATGATTCATTGGAGCAGTCTAAAACTTTGCACATACACTGCTGCTATCTCGTGGCCAAAATCTAAATTGCACCTGGGCTGGAATAGTATATTATGGCCTTTCTGTTGCATTTGAAAGATGATGGTCCAAAAAATACAAAAGAATGGTTGGTTTTTTCTTTATATTATCTTTTACCAGATCTATTGTGTTATATTCTCCTACATTCCTTTCACATTTCCACAAACTTCAACATGTTTCCTTTCAAATGGTACAAAGACCATGCATATCCTTGCTTCAGAGCCTGAGCTACAGGCAGTTAGATTTGGGTAGGTCATTTGAGGTGAACATTTAAAAAAAGGGTGGACGCTTAAGAGGTTTTAAGGCTGTAATGTAACAAAATGTGGAAAAAGTCCAGGGGTCTGAATACTTTTCAAAGGCACTGTATCAACTCCCGTAGAAATGGCACAGTGATTATTGTGAGTAATCTAATTTATGTTCCCCCTACTCCGCATTCTAGTGAGTTTATACAAACTGTCATATCCTTCCATTCTGATAGATTGGAGACGGTCAGAAAACGTGGTTATAACATTAATAATTTTGTTATTATTCCATTGGTTACCTCGAGGCAGATGGCCCAGGGGCAGAGTGGCCCACACTTATTGAATATGGCACTTTAAAATGTTAGAGCAATCACTGGTAAAAACCTTCCTTGTGAATTTTCTCATTGCTGAGTGAAAAGTTGATTGCATGTTTCTCACTGAAATATGGCTGTCTTCAGACTGTAGTGCCGCTCTTATTGAAGCCTCCCTCAGACTACAGCTTTTCATACTCTATCATAAAAAGGAAAAAGGGTGGTGGAACAGCCTTTATTTTTACTAATGCTCTCAGCTGTAAGGACATTTCATTTGGTGACTTTGGGTCTTTTGAGCATCATGCTATACTGTTAAAATGTCAGCTTGTCAGGTCACCAAAGCACTGCCCCACTTTCTTTATGGATTTCTCTCAACTATTATCTATTGGCCTTGAGAACTATGATAAAATCATTGTGTTGGGTTATTTTAATATACATATTGACAAAGAGGTTAACTCCAAGGCCATTGAATTTGTGAATCTTTTGAGATCTATGGACTTCATCCAACATGTTAATCTTACATCTAGACGTTCCGCTAGCGGAACACCTGCTCCAATAGCCAATGATGGGCGTGGCGCGAATGACAAATTCCTCAAAAATACAAAAACGTCCATTTTTCAAAACATATGACTATTTTACACCATTTTAAAGACAAGACTCTCCTTTATCGAACCACACTGTCAGATTTCAAAAAGGCTTTACAACGAAAGCAAAACATTAGATTATGTCAGCAGAGTACCCAGCCAGAAATAATCAGACACCCATTTTTCAAGCTAGCATATAATGTCACATAAATCCAAACCACAGCTAAATGCAGCACTAACCTTTGATGATCTTCATCAGATGACACCCCTAGGACATTATGTTATACAATACATGCATGTTTTGTTCAATCAAGTTCATATTTATATCAAAAACCAGCTTTTTACATTAGCATGTGACGTTCAGAACTAGCATACCCCCCGCAAACTTCCGGTGAATTTACTAAATTACTCACGATAAACGTTCACAAAAAACATAACAATTATTTTAAGAATTATAGATACAGAACTCCTCTATGCACTCGCTATGTCCGATTTTAAAATAGCTTTTCGGTGAAAGCACATTTTGCAATATTCTCAGTAGATAGCCCAGCCATCACGGCTAGCTATTTTGACACCCAGCAAGTTTAGCACTCACCAAAGTCAGATTTACTATAAGAAAAATGTTATTACCTTTGCTGTTCTTCGTCAGAATGTACTCCCAGGACTTCTACTTCAATAACAAATGTTGGTTTGGTCCCAAATAATCCATAGTTATATCCAAACAGCGGCGTTTTGTTCGTGCGTTCAAGACACTATCCGAATGGTAAAGAAGGGTGACGAGCACGACGCATTTCGTGACTAAAAAATTCTAAATATGCCATTACCGTACTTCGAAGCATGTCAACCGCTGTTTAAAATCAATTTTTATGCCAATTTTCTCGTAAAAAAGCGATAATATTCCGACCGGGAGTGGTGGTTTTCGTTCAAAGAGAGAGAGAAAGTAAACATGGAGTCGACTCGTGCACGAGCCTTAGTCTCATAGTACTGTGACCGGCCACTATCCAAACGCGCTAATGTTTTTCAGCCAGAGCCTGCAAAGCCACGATTCAGCTTTTTTCCGCCTTCTGAGAGCCCATGTGAGCCGTAGGAAGTGTCACGTAACAGCAGAGATCCCCTGTATTGGATAGAGATAATCAAGAAGGCCAAGAAATGGTCAGACAGGGTACTTCCTGTTTGGAATCTTCTCAGGTTTTGGCCTGCCAAATGAGTTCTGTTATACTCACACCATTCAAACAGTTTTAGAAACTTTGGAGTGTTTTCTATCCAAAGCTAATAATTATATGCATATTCTAGTTTCTGGGCAGGAGTAATAATCAGATCAAATCGGGTACGTTTTTTATCCGGCCGTGAAAATACTGCCCCCTAGTCATAACAGGTTAATGGACCTACCCATAACTGCGGCCATACTCTGGACCTGGTTAATACCAAGGGGCTTTCTATTAACATATCCTCTATTGTTGATGTTGCTTTATCTGGTCACCACTGTGTATTTTTTACTACCTTGATCACTCGGCTAAGCATGCCTCTCCTTAATGTCAATATGCCTTGTCCATTGCTGTTCTGGTTAGTGTTTATTGGCTTATTTCACTGTAGAGTCACTAGCCCTGCTCATTATACCTTATCCAACCTCTCAGTTCCTCCACCCACACATGCTATGACATCTTCTGGTTTCAATGATGTTTCTAGAGACAATATCTCTGTCATCATTACTAAATGCCTAGGTTTACCTCCTCTGTATTCACATCCCACCATACCTTTATCTGTACATTATACCTTGAAGCTATTTTATCGCCCCCAGAAACCTGCTCCTTTTTCTCTCTATTCTGGACGTCACAGACGACCAATTCTTATAGCTTTTAGCCGTACCCTCATACTCATTCTTCTCTGCTCCTCTGGGGATGTAGAGGTGAATCCAGGCCCTGCAGTGCCTGGCTCCACTCCTACTCCCCAGGCGCTCTCTTTTGATGACTTCTGTAACCGTAATAGCCTTGGTTTCATGCATGTTAACATTAGAAGCCTCCTCCCTAAGTTTGCTTTATTCACTGCTTTAGCACACTCTGCCAACCAGGATGTCCTAGCTGTGTCTGAATCTTGGCTTAGGAAGTCCACCAAAAACTCTGAAATCTTCAGAAATCTTTTCAGACAAGATAGAACGACCAAAGGGGGCGGTGTTTGCAATCTACTGCAGAGATAGCCTGCAGAGTTCTGTCCTGCTATCCAGGTCTGTACCCAAACAATTTGAACTTCTACTTTTAAAAATCCACCTCTCTAAAAACAAGTCTCTCACTGTTGCCGCCTGCTATAGACCCCCCTCGGCCCCTAGCTGTGCTCTGGACACCATATGTGAACTGATTGCTCCCCATCTATCTTCAGAGCTCGTGCTACTAGGTGACCTAAACTGGGACATGCTTAACACCCCAGCCATCCTACAATCCAAGCTTGATGCCCTCAATCTCACACAAATTATTAATGAACCCACCAGGTACAACCCCAAAGCCGCAAACACTGGCACCCTCATAGATATCATCCTAACCAACGTGCCCTCTAAATACACCTCTGCTGTTTTCAACCAAGATCTCAGCGATCACTGCCTCATTGCCTGCACCCGTAATGGGTCAGCGGTCAAACGACCTCCACTCATCACTGTCAAACGCTCCCTGAAATATTTCAACGAGCAAGCCTTTCTAATCGACCTGGCCCTGGTATCCTGGAAGGATATTGACCTCATCCCGTCAGTAGAGGATGCCTGGTTATTTAAAAAAAATGCCTTCCTCACCATCTTAAATAAGCATGCCCCTTTCAAGAAATTTAGAACCAGGAACAGATATAGCCCTTGGTTCTCCCCAGACCTGACTGCCCTTAACCAACACAAAAATATCCTGTGGCGTTCTGCATTAGCATCGAACTGCCCCCGCGATATGCAACTTTTCAGGAAAGTTAGAAACCAATACACACAGGCAGTTAGAAACGCCAAGGCTAGCTTTTTCAAACAGAAATTTGCTTCCTGCAACTCAAAATCTAAAAATTTCTGGGACATTGTAAAGTCCATGGAGAATAAGAACACCTCCTCCCAGCTGCCCACTGCACTGAGGATAGGAAACTCTGTCACCACCGATAAGCCCACTATAATTGAGAATTTCAATAAGCATTTTTCTACGGCTGGCCATGCTTTCCACCTAACTACCCCTACTGCATTCTTCTCCTTCTCCAAAATCCATTCAGCTGATGTTCTGAAAGAGCTGCAAAATCTGGACCCCTACAAATCAGCTGGGCTTGACAATCTGGACCCTTTCTTTCTAAAATTATCTGCCGAAATTATTGCAACCCCTATTACTAGCCTCTCTTTCGTGTCGTCTGAGATTCCCATAGATTGGAAAGCAGCTGCTGTCATCCCCCTCTTCAAAGGAGGTGACACTCTTGACCCAAATTGCTACAGACCTATATCCATCCTACCCTGCCTTTCTAAGGTCTTCGAAAGCCAAGTCAACAAACAGATTACCGACCATTTCGAATCCCACCGCACCCTCTCCGCTATGCAATCTGGTTTCAGAGCTGGTCATGGGTGCACCTCAGCCACGCTCAAGGTCCTAAACGACATCGTAACCGCTATTGATAAGAAACAATACTGTGCTGCCGTATTCATTGACCTGGCCAAAGCTTTTGACTCTGTTAATCACCACATCCTCATCGGCAGACCCAGTAGCCTTGGTTTCTCAAACGATTGCGTCGCCTCGTTCACCAACTACTTCTCTGATAGAGTTCAGTGTGTCAAATCGGAGGGCCTGCTGTCCGGACCTCTGGCAGTCTCTATGGGGGTACCACAGGGTTCAATTCTTGGGCCAACTCTTTTCTCTGTATACATAAATGATATCGCTCTTGCTGCTTGTGAATCTCTGATCCACCTCTACGCAGACGACACCATTCTGTATACTTCTGGCCCTTCTTTGGACACTGTGTTAACAACCCTCCAGACGAGCTTCAATGCCATACAACTCTCCTTCCGTGGTCTCCAACTGCTCCTAAATACAAGTAAAATTAAATGCATGCTCTTCAACCGATCGCTGCCTGCACCTGCCCGCCTGTCCAGCATCACTTCTCTGGACGGTTCTGACTTAAAATTTGTGGACAACTACAAATACCTAGGTGTCTGGTTAGACTGTAAACTCTCCTTCCAGACTCACATCAATCATCTCCAATCCAAAGTTAAATCTAGAATTGGCTTCCTATTTCGCAACAAAGCATCCTTCACTCATGCTGCCAAACTTACCCTCGTAAAACTGACCATCCTACCAATCCTCGACTTCGGCGATGTCATTTACAAAATAGCCTCCAATGCCCTACTCAACAAGCTGGATGCAGTCTATCACAGTGCCATCCGTTTTGTCACCAAAGCCCCATATACTACCCACCACTGCGACCTGTACGCTCTCGTTGGCTGGCCTTCGCTTCATAATCGTCGCCAAATACATTGGCTCCAGGTCATCTACAAGACCCTGCTAGGTAAAGTCCCCCTTTATCTCCGCTCACTGGTCACCATAGCAGCACCCACCTGTAGCACGCGCTCCAGCAGGTATATCTCTCTGGTCACCCCTAAAGCCAACTCCTCCTTTGGTCGTCTCTCCTTCCAGTTCTCTGCTGCCAATGACTGGAACAAACTACAAAAATCTCTGAAACTGGAAACACTTATCTCCCTCACTAGCTTTAAGCACCAGCTATCAGAGCAGCTCCCAGATCACTGCACCTGTACATAGCCCATCTATAATTTAGCCCAAATTACTACCTCTTCCCCTACTTTATTTATTTATTTTGCCCTTTTGCACCATATTATTTACATTTTAACTTTGAACTTTCTTCAAACTACAAATCTACCATTCCAGTGTTTTAGTTGCTATACCTTATTTACTCTGCCACCATGGCCTTTTTTGCATTTACCTCCCTTATCTCACATCATTTGCTCACATTGTATATAGTCTTATGTCTTTCTACTGTATCTTTGATTGTATGTTGTTTTACTCCATGTGTAACTCTGTGTTTTTGTATGTTGTCGAACTGCTTTGCTTTATCTTTGCCAGGTCGCAATTGTAAATGAGAACTTGTTCTCAACTTGCCTACCTGGTTAAATAAAGGTGAAATAAATAAAATAAAAAATATAGCACAGGTTAATACTGAACGCATTAATAAGAAACACTATCTTACCTCTGAAGTTGCTACAGATTTTATTGAGTGTATGAACAATAAAACATCACCTATTCTGCCTTCATCTTTTGATGATTTAGTTCATAAAGTTAATAACAAATTATTGTCAACCATTGATGGCATTGCTCCAGTAGGCTTGAAAAAGGCCACATCCAAACAGAAAGCCCCTTGGATGAGTGAGGAAACAAATAAATTAAAGAGCAATTGCAGAAAGGCAGAGTGGAAGTGGAGAAAGTCAAAGTTACAGGTCCATTATAATATTCTGAGAGAGCAACTTGGCATATATAACAAGGCAATTAGAAATTCCAGACGGGATCATCTTTCTAACTTGATCACTAATAATCTGAATAATTTGAGAGTGCCCTTCTCGACCATTGATGGCCTGATAAATCCTACCCCCGCAAACCTACATGAACTTTCCCCCACATCTAAATGTGATGACTATGCGGCACATTTCAGAGATAAGATAGGAAACATTAGGCTGGGTATCAGTCAAGCAAGACCTGATGAGAAGGCACTATGGAGTTATTTTCCCTGGTTGAAACATATATGCTCAGGAAAGTGATATAAAACTTAAGCCTTCTACTTGCCTTCTCGATCCTATTCCCACCACATTCTTCAACACAGGTTTTAATTGCATATCTGAAGAAGTGCAAGCTATTGTTAATCACTCCCTGTTCACAGCCACTTTCCCCACTGCACTAAAAACTGCAATGGTGAAACCCCTTCTGAAGAAAAGTAATCTAGATTCTTCAGCTCTTAGCAACTTTCAGCCAATCTCCAACCTTCCATTCTTTAGCAAAATTCTGGAGAAATTGGTTTTCAAACAGCTAAATGAATTTTTAAGTACAAACAGTATTTTTGAAAAATTCCAATCTGGTTTTCGGGCCCACCACAGCAAAGAGACAGCCTTAGTTAAAGTGGTAAATTATCTTAGAGCCAACACAGATGCCAAATAGCTCTGTGTCTGTCACGTATGTGTATAGAAACGGACCAAGGCGCAGCGTGAGTATCGTTCCACATCTTTATTATGTTGTGAAACTTAGCCAAACGAACAATAAACTATAAACAAAACACAAACCGTGACAACAGCGGTGCAACATGCACTAACTCAAAATAATCTCCCACAAACACAGGTGGGAAAAGCAACTACTTAAATATGATCTCCAATTAGAGACAACGATGACCAGCTGCCTCTAATTGTGAATCATACAAAAACCCTAACATAGAAAAAAGAAACTAGAACACAACATAGAAAGAATAAACTAGATAAAACCCCCCAGTCACGCCCTGACCTACTCTACCATAGAAAATAAGAGCACTCTATGGTCAGGACGTGACAGTACCCCCCCAAAGGTGCGGACTCCGGCCGCAAAACCTAAAACCAAAAGGGAGGGTTAGGGGGGGGTGTCTAGTGTTGGTGGCGGCTCTGGTGCAGGACGAAGAACCTTCTCATCCTGCGGATCCGCCAGTATTGGAGGCAGCTCTGGTGCAGGGCGAAGAACCCTCTCATCCTGCGAATCTGCCAGCATCGGTGGAGGCTCTGGACCGCAGACCGTCGCTGGAGGCTCTGGACCGCAGACCGTCACTGGAGGCTCTGGGCCGCTGACCGTCGCTGGAGGCTCTGGGCCGCCGACCGTCGCTGGAGGCTCTGGACCGCAGACCGTCGCTGGAGACTCTGGACCGCAGACCATCGCTGGAGACTCTGGACCGTAGACCGTCCTCTGGCTACACCATGGTGCTACTGTCACTTCTACTCCCGCTCCTCCCCTCTGGCGTTCGACGTCTGCGGTATACAAACCAGCGGTCCTGGGATCCATCATTACGTACACCTGGCATCAATCATTACACGCACCTGTATGTCATCATGAGGCACACCTGGACTCCATCCCTTAGCTTCCTTCCCCAGTCAGTATTGATTCTGTGTTTATGCAAAGATGCTTCTGTTATGTTGCCTCGTTCCATGTTTGTTGTTTTATTAAATGTTTCACCTACACCTGCTTCTCGACTCACAGCTTCTTCGTTACAGATTACTGACTCAAACAATGGAAGCAGCAGGAGAACAAAATATCTCCCAGATGGTCAACGAGCAGGGATACGTTTTATGTCAACACCAGGAACAGCTGGCACAACTGGTGACGTTCTATGTGATTGTCCCGACATAAAATGAGAGTCCTGTGGTTGCCCTTCAGCCCAACATCCTCTCCAACGGGCAGGTGGAGAGGATGAACCAGGAGCTGGGAAGGTTCCTGAGGAGTCACTGTCAGGACTGGCAGGGAGAGTGGGCTCAATTCCTTCCATGGGCGGAGTACGCCCAGAAATTGCTACCTCACTCCTCCACTCAAAAGTATAACATTACAAATGTATCGCTAAAAGGCTATGTGGTTTTTGTAGATCGACTGACGTGAACGAACCTACAGCAGCCAAGTTGATAATTGCTGGTGTAATTTTTGTTTGTTTTTGCTGTTCTCCAAATAGCATTTAAAAGTTTTTCATTGTATAGAAATTCAGTAAATGAGCTTCAACTTTCCCAAAAAATTGGGGTTCACCATTGATGATGATGATGTTGGAAAAATGGCTTACTTGCCAATAATCTCTCCTTACTATAGTGTGCGCTTGTTCACGTTCCTTCATGGATTCGAAAGAAATGTACTTGTTTTTGTAAACCCTCATTATATATAGTAAACGAAAGAAAAGCTAATGAAAAGAATAATTGTAAACTGAAACAAAATAATTAACAAACCTATTCAAAGAATGAAAACTATACAGGACCTACTATCTTTGAGATGGTGATGTTTCAAATAGGCCTAGCTTGTCCATCACTATCACTAGCTATCACTAGCTTCCAGGGGAAAAAATTGTCTAGGAAGCTAACTTGATTCTTCTTGTATGTACTACTAAAGCATTGGATTGGTGTAAACATGGGCGAGATAACGTTTTCTTCCACCATCTTTTTTTGCACCAGTCTCTGCAGTATTTAAATCCAAGTCAACTTGAGATTGACTTTATAATTTCAACCTAACCTAACCTATGACCTGATCCATTACCTTTTGTATTACTTCCCCCCCAGTTGCAAGAAATTACATCCCAAAAAAACACAAATGGCCACTAGCATCAAACACATGCTTTCTGTCCCTAAAACTGAAAGGAAATAATATTAAAAAAACAAAATAGAAAATATTTTGACACAACTAAAACTAAATTAAAACTAGCAAATCAGGTTGGTAAACTAACTAAAACCAAAATAAGCATTGACAATCTAATAGAAATAAAAACCAATATAAAAAAATACAACTATAACAGCTTTGATAGAAACTTCCTTTAGCCAATGGCTACACCAATCCAATGCTTTTAAACGTGTGGGTGTAATGAATGAGTTTACATTTCAGATGGAAGGAGACATTATTGGGATGCAACTCTTGAGTGTTTTAGCCAGTGATGCTGGTTGGAGTCTCGTGGCGAAGCAACTGGCTGTACATTGTTTCTCGATCCATTCTTCGTCAACCTTCATGGATTGCACTGCCACCAAGCCTAAGATGAATTGAATCTGGTATGTTAGCACTAGGCTAAAACAAAAAGTGCACCCCCCTGGGGTCTACCCAGGAATGGATTGAGAAACACTGGGCGTGGAGGTGGAGCAACGTGGCATTTCAGAGCTACTATAGATTAGGGTCTTGCTGGTACATGGAGTATTTAGTCTATATCCAGTACATAGCATACAGGTAAACCAGTAGTAGGTGGGATTCCCAAAATAATCCATATAGATCCAAAGGAGGTGCTCCTTACATTCTGATCTGCACAATAAAAACTGAACTTGGTGTGAGAATGTCCTTTCCGCCACACAAACTTTAGACCATGCGTACGCACATTTTCTAGTGGTTGAAGTATTGCGTCGCAAGAAGGCATGTAAGTACTTTGTGCAAATGATGGATATTTGTCACGTCCTGACCAGCAGAGGGCGTATTGCTTTGTCTAGGTCAGGATGTGGCAGGGGGTTTGTGTTTGTTAAATGTTGGGTGCATGATTGGGACTTCCAATTGAAGGCAGGTGTGTATAGTTGCCTTTGATTGGAAGTCCTATATAGGTGTGTGTGTTTGTCTTTGGGGTTGTGGGGAATTGACTTTGCACTGCATTTTGTATAGCCTGCAAGACTGTCCATGTCGTGAGTACTGTCTAGTGTTGTTTTTCAAGTGGATGCCTTACATGTTTTGTCAGGAATAAACATGAGTGTCCACACTTCCGCTGCGCCTTGGTCCTTCTATCTCCCATACAACATATTCGCCGAAGAGTATGACATTTTCTGTGACAATATGATGACACACTTATTCATAAAAACATGATAAGATGCAGTAATTTGCCATTAGTGAGAAGATCGGAAATCAGTGTTTTATTTTTGGAATAATTAGACATAGGAATCTAATACTATTTATTTTATTTTCATAACCATTGTAGAATAAATTCTTCACCTTTTCTGTCAGTGATTTGGTTAGTAATGTAATCCCATAGGAATCCGGTTTATAGCCTACAGTCAAATGTAACAGGTGAACACGCAGACGGTTTATATTTTACTTTGAAATATGTATGTTATTAAAGTTTGTAGGCTACTCTAATTTAAAACAAAATTTAGTAGCCTAGACAATGTTTCAGAATCCGCTGGCAGTCCAGTACATTAGGTTCGGAGGAAAGTCAATGATAAGCACCATCGTTTTCTCTTTCATAAACTGTCCCAGTCCTTTGCCAAATACAGCATAAAGAATGCAAAAGATTAAAACATTCTGCCAACACAGTAAATAGACCGCTACCTTATGTAAAAGATTTGACAGTACAGATATAGGCTACTGTGCGATAGAAGCTCAACATCATAGCGTATCTCAGAGCCTATAACAAGGCAGGAGATAGAAACACAATAATCTTTTGAGGAACAGAATATTGAACAACTATATTTAACAACAAAAGTGTGGGCTGTATCATTTTACTTTTAAAATTGCATGGAATATACAGCCAATCAAGTGTTTTGCACTCGCTGTAGGCAGCATGCATGTTTAGTTTGAAAAAAGTATCTCTCTGTCTCTCACTCTCGACCTCTGGGTGCTTGGCTATGAAAAGTCAACTGAAGCACCCCTCTATAAGCAATGTGGTTATTATCTTACCCTGTTGGTCATCTAGAAGAATGATCTGGCCTAAATTACCTACTCTTAAAAACTCCATCCGCACAGCCAGAAGTGAACTGGCCACCCCTCAGCGCCCGGTTCCTCTCTAGGTTTCTTCCTAGGTTCCTGCCTTTCTAGGGAGTTTTTCTCCTAGCCACTGTGCTTCTACAACTGCATTGCTTGCTCTTGTTTTAGACTGGTCATCTGTATAGCACTTTGTGGGCTTTATGAAATAAATGTGATTGACTGATTGATTTGATTGACCACATTTAGTGTACAGGTCTAACGGACTTACAAGCCACAGTTCAGTAGAAATAACAAACAAAAATAGTTCACATCAGTTTGGTTCCACTCGGAACATGTGAAAATGGTCCGGGGACGTCTCTCGGGAGCGACAAACACGCATGTCCAATGACGCAATGTGCAATATGCAGTGCAAATAAAGGTAGGCTACTACTCATCATTACATTAAAATACATTCATATGAAACTATGAAACATATGAAGCTAGGGTGTTCACAGCACCACCAATCATCACTACAAGCTAACATGGTTGTAAAATGGTTTGCCTGCATGCATAACGCTACATAGCTTTGGCCCTCTCCATATCCTACGCAGTAACTAATCTTCAGCACCTGCATAACAAAGTGTATGCCATAGAATTACTAAATGGGACAAAGCCCCTCAGACCACAGTAATTTCATAGGAACACTTAATGTGTCTGCCAGTCCGACCATTCAAAAAACATTGACTTCAATGGAAATGTTTAGAAAATGTGTCTACAGTATGGTGTACACTGCATAGCTCCAACCCCAGTAGGTAACAAATTGCAGAAAATAGAAGCGAGTTCCTTTATAACAAATGAGAAAAAGGGAAGTCATAAAAAAGTAAGCTGTATTTGCTGCATTTGCAATCAATGTGCGTGCCCATACTGTGCCCGCATGGTGCATACTCCCATTCTTCCAAACCATAATCAGAGCCAAAATCCATTGAATATTTCATGTGATGCAAAGGCGGACTGGGACAAAAATTCAGCCCTGGCATTTCACAGCACCAGTAGCGGAAGACCAGAGGACCACACTGCCTGTGCTGGGCACAGTAACATCCTAGTTGTGAATGAATAAACACATGTATTAGATAAAAAAAACTAACATTACTGAATAAATGTCTAATAGATGACCATTGGCTCATAATTCCTTATAAAAGCCTAGCTACTTATATTGCAAACATAAGTGCCTGGCTATCATACATGTCCCAGCAATCCTAAGGGTTAATTACTATTACATATACCATAGTAGGTTGCTGGGCCCAGCACAGGCAGTGTGGTCCCCTGGTCTTCTGGTCACAGTGATGCTAGGCTTAGCATCATCTCAGCTGCTGTTGCAGCAGTCAGGTATAGTGGATGTAGGGAGAAAACAGAGAGAGAGAGAGCGAGAGAGAGAGACACACACACACTGACACATGTACTGCCAGTTTATTGATATTTTAGCTCTATAGGATGACCATTGGCTTATATAATATCTTATAACATCCTAACTACATATTTCAAATGAGTGCATTTCCAGTGTCCCCCCCCCCCCCCAGATATGCGTATCTTTCTATCAAAAATTGACGGGCCTTTCAACTGATAAAACATTAAACTAGAAAAATTCCCAGATAGTCCCCTAATTGTAATACCTGATGGCTTGTGTTTATTAAAATGCATTGTATACATTTCTAGTAGATGGCTATTGCCTAGCTATGTGTTATAAAAGTCAATCTAATGACTTGTTAGGATATTTTGCAAATGTTCCCCCTAATCCCCATCCCGAATTAGCCTACTATAGTAGTTATGACAAATATTTCATACAATATACAGACAATATAAAGCATGAGCTGGCTTGTTATTATACAATATACAGCCAAAATACTAGGCCTAACTGGCAGTAGTAGATACATGATCTGTGTCAGTGTGTGTGAGTGAGTGAGTGTGAGTGTGTCTTTCTCTGTTTTCTTCCTACTGTACGTCGACTGCACCACAGGAGATGATCTGCATTTCACACATTTTGCGGTGTCGGACTCACTCTTGGTCTCACTCTTTTGATGATATAAGTTTGACTTTGAAAGTGAATTTGTGCCACATCAGCTCAGCCAATCAGAGATCCATGCTGGCCCATTTAGGTGGTGGAGCCGGCCTTTGCCCAACGGTCAGCCAAATGCTCAATATAGAAAATTATACAACAGAGAAATAGTGCAAAAAAAGATGGTCCGGCCCTTCTGTCATTTGCCAGAATTGCCAGATGGCCAATCCGCCCATGATGGAATGTAACTGAATTGAGCTGCAGCAGATCATCAACATGAATGTTGTGTTTGTGTCTGCCACATATTTTCACCCAACTCATTGTAATGGAAAAGATCATATGCCGGAGATGAGAGCCAGTGTAAACGAGAAGAAAGAGAGAGAGAGGGAAAGGAATATTCGTCTCTGTGTCTGTGATGCTAATTTGGATGTTTATTATGGTGTGTGAGGGTGGGGGGAGGGTGACAAGAGAATGCATTGGTGAAATGCCACAGAGGTACAGTGCATTCAGAAAGTATTCAGACCCCTTCAATTTTTCCACATTTTATTACATTACAGCCTTATTCTAAAATAGATTCAATTGTTTTATATTTTTTTGCAAATTTATAAGAAATACAAAACTGAAATATTACATTTACATACGTTTTCAGACCCTTTACTCAGTACTTTGTTGAAGCACCTTTGGCAGCGATTACAGACTCAAGTCTTCTTGGATATGACGCTACAAGCTTGGCACACCTGTATTTGGCGAGTTTCTCCCATTCTTAACTGCAGATCCTCTCAAGATCTGTCAGGTTGGAAGGGAGTGTTGCTGCACAGCTAATTTCAGGTCTCTCCAGAGATGTTAGATCAGGTTCAAGTCCGGGTTCTGGCTGTGCCTCTCAAGGACATTCAGAGACTTGCCCCGAAGCCAACCCAAAGCACTCCTGCTGTGTGCTTAGGGTTGTTGTCCTGTTGGAAGGTGAACCTTCGCCCCAGTCTGAAATCCTGAGTGACATGCAGCGGGTTTTCATCAAGGATCTCTCTGTACTTTCCTCCATTCATCTTTCCCTCGATCCTGACTAGTCTCCCAGTCCCTGCCACTGAAAAACATCCCCACAGCATGATGCTGCCACCACCATGCTTCACCGTAGGGATGGTGACAGGTTTCCTCCGGACGTGACGCTTGGAATTCAGGTCAAAGAGTTCAATCTTGGTTTCATCAGACCAGAGAATCTTTTTTCTCATGGTCTGAGAGTCCTTTAGGTGCCTTTTGGCAAACTCCAATCGGAGTCATGTGCCTTTTACTGAAGAGTGGCTTCCATCTGACCACTCTACCATAAAGGCATGATTGTTGGAGTGCTGCACAGATGGTTGTCCTTCTGGAAGGTTCTCCCATCTCCACAGAGGAACTCTGGAGCTCTGTCTGTGTGACCGTCGGGTTCTTGGTCACCTCCCTGACTAAGGCCCTTCTCCCCCAATTGCTCAGTTAGGCTGCGCGGCCAGCTCATAGCAAAGGGGCTGAATACTTATGTAAATAAGGTATTTCTGTTTTTTATTTGTAATACATTTGCAAACATTTCTAAAAACCTGTTTTTGCTTTGTCATTATGGGACATTGCGTGTAGATTGATGAGTGGAAATGTTTTAATAAGGCTGTAACCTAACAAAATGTGGGAAAAAATCAAGGGGTCTGAATACTTTCCAAATGCACTGTACATGTAGCTCAGTATTTGAATTATTTATTTGATATAGTCATTTTTGCTAATCTTTATCAAGTGTCAATAATTTCAGGGCCCCCTGTGTAACTTTTATGTCCTTGTGAAATGTAATGAACTTTCACCCACCTTTTAGATATCTGTTTACCATTCTGTCATGTCAACCATCCATCCAAATCAAATAATTCCATGTGTCACTCTTTTGTCTTTATGAACTTTCACAGCCCTTCGTAGCCTATTCCATGATATGTGGTTATCCAAAGAGCAACACTTCAGCTGTTGATTGCCAGTGTTCATCATTCATCACATATGAAATATCATTACACAACTTTCAAGGGGTAGGGTATTTGATGTAAACATATAAGAAAACTTCTCCATTTAATAAAATTACATGATCACATTCTCTTGCTTGCTTGAGGAAGGCAATTTGGCCCTTCACATTGGAATAGGATCCAGCTAAAAGTGTAGGCTACTTTCTGAAGTGTACATGGATACACAGGAGTCACAAACCTTGTATTCCCTTGATGTGTGTAGTGTGTATGAGTACTATGATTAAGCATACTATTTCCAAACCCCCATGAAAGAGATGGTGATTTCTTTAGAATGGCTATTTGCTGCTTTGACATTTGGTATTCATTATTGGAAAAACTAGAGATGACTCTAAAGCACCACTGATTTGCTGATTTGTGTGCTCTTAATTAACTGTTCAGTTGAATCACGTTCATGTCAAAACATAGATGAGTAAAAAACCTACGAAGAGTGGATCAGTCCATTTACAGTGCTTTCAGAAAGTATTCACATTTTGCTGTGTTACAAATTGGGATTAAAATGTATTTCATATTTTTTTTCAACAATCTATACAACATACTCTGTAATGTCAAAGTGGAAGAAAAGTTCTAACATGCTTGAAAGATTAATGAAAAACAAAAGAGTAATAATAAATAAGTATTCAACCCCCTGAGTCAGCACATATTAGAATCACTTTTAGCAATGGTTATAGCTGTGATTCTTTGAAAACACTTTGAAGTTTGTAGAAATGTTATAATAATGTAGGAGAATATAACACAATAGATATGGTAGGAGAAAATACAAAGAAAAACCAACCAGATTTTTTTGTTGTTGAGAGAGACCATCCTCTTAGAAATGCAAGAGAAAGATCATATTGAAAATTAGCTCCATGGATGCAATTCCTATGGTGTCCACAGGGTGTTAGCAGTCTGTGTTCAAGGCTTTCAGGCTTGTAATTTTAAAAACGAATAAGAAATAACAGTTTTAGTAGAAGGACACAGTCTTGGAAATCCGTGTTTGCACACGCCATGAAGACATTATGCAACTGCTAAATTCGGTTTCCTATTGAAATACTTCTTTCCGAAATAAATATTATAGTTTGATTACATTTTAGGGTACCTGAGGAGTAAATTGAAACGTATTTTGACTTGTTGAAACAAAGTTTAGGGGTAGATTTTCGGATTCCTTTCTCTGCAAGTTGAACGAGTGGATTACCCAAGTCGATGACGCCAACCTAACAGACTTTTTGGGAATTAAAGAAGGATTTTATCTAACAAAACGACACCACATGTTATAGCTGGGGCCCTTTGGATGAAAAATCAGAGGAAGATTTTCAAAAAGTAAGTGAATATTTAGTCGTTATATGTGAATGTATGAAACCTGTGCCGGTGGAAAAATATTTTAATGTGGGGCGCCGTGCTCAAACAATTGCATGGCATGATTTCGCTGTAAAAGCTACTGTAAATCGGACAGTGCAGTTAGATTAACAAGAATTTAAGCTTTCAGCCGATATAAGACACGTACATGTACCTAAATGTTTAAAATCCATAATATTTATGATTATTTGTTTGAATTGCGTGCCCTCCAGTTTCACCGGAAGTTGTCCCGCTAGCGGGACACCGATCCTTAAGAATTAACACCATCCATTTTGGATTTCTATTTGCCATATATTTTCCAATTATGCTGTAATGCTTCACAAAAGTACTGAACTTTTCTATTCTCATAGCTTCTACAGATTGTAAATTAAAGCTAACATTTTTGCTAAAATAATTATTATATTATTGATTGATTGACTATGACTTTTCAAATCACCCAGTATTGCTATCTGCAGCGTTAGTTCTAGGTAAATGTTCTAGGTAAATGTTGCAATTCTTCAGCCATTCCTGGACCTGTGACCAAAAACAAGCTACATATAGACAGTACCAAAATATATGATCTAATGACTCCGCCTCCTCACAGCAAAATCTGCAGAGCTGGGAAGATTGTATCCCCCATATATATTTTTATTTATTTATTTATTTATTTATTTCACCTTTATTTAACCAGGTAGGCAAGTTGAGAACAAGTTCTCATTTACAATTGCGACCTGGCCAACATTCTATTAACATTCTATTGGTTGCATGAATTTTGTAAAATAATTTAAATAGAAAAATTTTGCGTGTCAATTCACAAACCATGTGCCATGGAATCGGTACATCGAAAATCTCTTCCCAACTATTTTGCAATTTATACGGCATAGCTGTCCATTTTTTGGTCCTTAAATGAAATTGGTATAGGTTTTTATTTATCACAATTTTCTTTAACCATTTATGCAGGGCCGACAGACAAGTTCCTTACTTTGTCCCCCTTCTACTTGCCTGGTAATGTGGTAATGCTGCAATTAGTTGATTGTAATATTTGGTAGAGCAGACATTTCCCTATGTCTGTGTTAACTGCATGTGTGACACAATTCCACCAGTCTTATTTATGACATAATTTACAAAAATTATACCTTTTTTATAGATTTTTTATATTTAAGCTAAACCACAATATTTGTTGTATTATTTGTTCTGTCTTTTCAGGTGGTTTAAACTGAAATTGCAACCAACTTTCTAAGGCTTGTTTAAAAAAAAAACAATATGTTGGAGATTATTGGAGATTATTTCATTTTCAAATAACCGAAAGTGAGCAGTTGTAATCTGAGTAAAGGAAAAAAGGCCGTTCTTGAACATGGGGTGAGACATTCTTACTAATTTACGAGAGAACCATTTCAGATATAAGTATAACTTTTGTATGACTGATGCCCTTAGTGAGAGGTCTAATTCTTTAATATTTAATCATTTCTGCCCTTCGAATTCATATTCGTTATATAAATAGGCCTTTTTAATTTTGTCTGGCTTGCGGTTCCAAATAAAATTGAATAATTTTTGTTCATATAATTTAAAACGCAGGTCACTAGGTGTAGGCAAAACCATAAGCAAGTAGGTAAACTGTGATATGACTAAATAGTTCATCTGGGTGATTTTTCCGCAAATAGACAGGTATTTTCCTTTCCACGGTAGCAAGATCTTATCTATTTTTGCAAACTTTCTATAAACATTTATTGGAGTGAGATCATTTATTTCTTTCGGGATTTGCATACCGAGTATGTCCACATCCCCGTCAGACCATTTTATTGGTAAACTACACAGTAATGTAAAAGTTGAAGAGGTTAGCAAAAGTATCTAGATCTTCTATGAGGCTGTGGATGGATTCTAATTGTGATTTTAACCTGTTGGGGATAGGGGGCAGTATTTGCACGGCCGGATAAAAAACGTACCCGATTTAATCTGGTTACTACTCCTGCCCAGTAACTAGAATATGCATATAATTAATACTTGTGGATAGAAAACACCCTAAAGTTTCTAAAACTGTTTGAATGGTGTCTGTGAGTATAACAGAACTCATTTGGCAGGCAAAAACCTGAGAAGATTCCAAACAGGAAGTGCTCTCTCTGACTATTTCTTGGCATTCTTGATCATCTCTAACCAAAACAGGGGATCTCTGGCATAACGTGACATTTTCTAATGCTCCCATAGGCTCTCAGAATGCGCCAGAACGATGAATGGTGGCTTTGCAGGCCATGGCTGAAAAACATTAGCGCATTTGGTAAGTGGTCGATCTGAGGACAATGAGACTGGAGGCGCGTGCACGAGCCGACACCATGTTTACTTTCTCTCTCTTTGAACGATGAGAGAGAATGACTCCCGGTCGGAATATTATCGCTTTTTTATGAGAAAAATAGCATAAAAATTGATTTTAAACAGCGTTTGACATGCTTCGAAGTACGGTAATGGAATATTTTGAAATTTTTTGTCACGAAACGTGTCGGGCGCGTCACCCTTCTTTACCCTTCGGATAGTGTCTTGAACGCACGAACAAAACGCCGCTATTTGGATATAACTATGGATTATTTGGAACCAAACCAACATTTGTTATTGAAGTAGAAGTCCTGGGAGTGCATTCTGACGAAGAACAGCAAAGGTAATCAAACTTTTCTAATAGTAAATCGAAGTTTGGTGAGTACCACACTTGGTGGGTGTCAAAATAGCTAGCCTGTGATGGCCGGGCTATCTACTCAGAATATTGCAAAATGTGCTTTCACCGAAAAGCTATTTTAAAATCGGACATAGCGAGTGCATAAAGGAGTTCTGTATCTATAATTCTTAAAATATTTGTTATGTTTTTTGTGAACGTTTATCGTGAGTAATTTAGTAAATTCACCGGAAGTGTTCGGTGGGAATGCTAGTCACATGCTAGTCACATGCTAATGTAAAAAGCTGGTTTTTGATATAAATATGAACTTGATTGAACAAAACATGCATGTATTGTATAACATAATGTCCTAGGATTGTCATCTGATGAAGATCATCAAAGGTTAGTGCTGCATTTAGCTGTGGTTTGGGTTTATGTGACATTATATGCTAGCTTGAAAAATGGGTGTCTGATTATTTCTGGCTGGGTACTCTGCTGACATAATCTAATGTTTTGCTTTAGTTGTAAAGCCTTTTTGAAATCGGACAGTGTGGTTAGATTAACGAGAGTCTTGTTTTTAAAATGGTGTAAAATAGTCATATGTTTGAGAAATTGAAGTAATAGCATTTCTAAGGTATTTGAATATTGCGCCACGGGATTACACTGGCCCAGAGAGGTTAAAAGAAAACATGAATCATCAGTGTACAATGACACCTTTGTTTTTAAGCCACGGATTTCTAATCCCTTAATATTATTGTTGGATCTAATTTTAACAGCTAACATTTCGATGGCAATAATAAATAGATATGCCAATAGTGGACAACCTTATTTTACTCCTCTTGACAAACTCTCTGAGATGTAGCCATTATTTACTATTTTACACCTAGGATTACTATACATAAATTTAACCCATTTTATAAGAGATTCTCCAAAATTGAAATATTCTAGGCATTTATATTTAAACTCCAGTCGTACTTTATCAAAAGCCTTTTCTAAATCAGCTATGAAAACCAGGCCTGGTTTCCATGATATTTCATAAACCTGTCTGATTAGGATGAAGAATATCTGACAATACCTTTTTTAATTCTATGCGCCAAGCATTGAAGGAGTGGTTAAAACATGCTAACAATGGTCCTCTGAGTATATCAAAAAAAGGTTTGGTGGCATACTTCCCAGCCTTTGATGGCATACTTCCACTGGTATGCCATCTAGCCCTGGAGTTTTCCCAGCCTTAGAGGCTTTAATTGCATCAAGAAGTTCCTCCTCTGTAATTTGGCCTTCACATGAGTCTTTCTGTACAGATGTTAATTTCACATTATTAATAGGAAATAAATCCATACAATTAGCTTCGGTTACTGGAGATGGAGGAGACTAAAACAAAAACATATTCCCTTTCAAAATGGTAGCATTTCTATGTTGAAGATTGAAAAAGAATTGGTGCATTTTTTTCCCCCATATTCCATCCAGTTCGCTTTATTTTTATAATATATTACACTGGATCTTTCTTGAATAAGTTCCTCCATTTCTTTTTGTTTTTCCTCTAACATATTCTGTGCCTCTATGGTACAGTTTTTATTGCCATTTAGCTGTACTGTTATTCCTTCAATTTCCTTTATTATGGGCTCTTTTGATCTAAATTGCTTTTGTTTTATAGATGTGTACTGAATTGCATGGCCTCTGAAGGTACATTTAAAAGTGTCCCATGCAATAAGGTGATCTGAAGTATCTATGTTATGTCGGAAAAGGTCAGTTATAAATTCTTCTGTCCTAGTTATAAACAAGTAATCATCCAGTAGGCTTTGATTAAATTTCCAATATCCTCGCCCATGTGGAAATTCTGTAAGAGTAATATATATGCCAATTATGTGATAATCCGACCGCATTCTGTCCCCTATCAACACTTTTTTAACTTTTGGTGCCAGAGAGAATGACATAAGAAAGTAATCGAGACGATTAGCTTTATTTAGCCTCCGCCATGTATATCTCACTAGGTCAGGGTATTTAAACCTCCATATATCCACTAATTCCAATATATCCATGACGTTCATGATTTTCTTAAGTGCCTGAGGCTGATAGATTGTAGTGTGATTTCCTTTACGGTCCATAAAGGTATTTAAAACCGTATTAAAATCCCCAACCATAATAATAGAGTCTATAATGTTGCTTGTAGAGTTGATAAATTGTTATATGTATTTTCAAAGAAGCTTGTATTATCATAATTTGGACCATATTGGTTAATATGCCATATCTGTTTATTGTCCAATAACATTTAAAATAACCCATCTAATCCATCTTCCCCAAACTGTAGCCAGAAAGTTGGAAGCACAGAATCATCTAGAATGTCATTGTAGGCTGTACCGTCAAGATTTCCCTTCACTGGAACGAAAGGGCCTAGTCCGAACCATGAAAAACAGCCCTAAACCATTATTCCTCCTTCACCAAACTTTACAGTTGGCACTATGTATTGGGGCAGGTAGTGTTCTCCTGGCATCTGCCAAACCCAGATTTGACCATCGGACTGCCAGATGTTGAAGCGTGATTCATCACTCAAGAGAACACGTTTTCACTGCTCCAGAGTTCAATGGCGGCGAGTTTTACACTACTCCAGCCAACGCTTGGCATTGTATATGGTGATCTTAGGTTTGTATGCGGCTGCTCGGCCATGGAAACCCATTTCATGAATCTCTTGACTAATAGCTTTTTTGCTGACGTTGCTTCCAGAGGCAATTTGGAACTAGGTATTGAGTGTTGCAACCGAGGACAGACGATTTTTACACCCTACGCACTTCGGCACTGTGAGCTTGTGTGGCCTACCACTTCGCGGCTGAGCTGTTGTTGCTCCTAGATGTTTCCACTTCACATAACAGCACTTACAGTTGACCGGTGCAGTTCCAGCAGGGCAGAAATTTGATGAACTGACTTGTTGGAAAGGTGGCATCCTATGACGGTGCCATGTCGAATTTCACTGAGCACTTCAGTAAGGCCATTCTACAGCCAATGTTTCTCTATGGAGAATGTGTCACGTCCTGACCAGTATAAGGGGTTATTTGTTATTGTAGTTTGGTCAGGACGTGGCAGGGGTGTGTTTGTTTAGAGTTTTCGGGGTTTGTTGGGCTATGTTCTGTTTTAAGAGGGGTGTTTGTTTTGAGTGTTTCGGGGTTTGTTGGGCTATGTTCTGTTTTGAAAGGGGTGTTTGTTTAGAGTGTTTTGGGGTTTGTTGGGCTATGTTCTGTTTTAAGAGGGGTGTTTGTTTAGAGTGTTTTGGGGTTTTTTGGGTTATGTTCTAGTATGTCTATTTCTATGTGGTGTTTGTTGGGTTGACCTTCAATTGGAAGCAGCTGCTCCTAGTTGCTTCTAATTGAAGGTCCTATTTAAGAGGGGTGTTTTTCTATGGGATTTTGTGGGTAGTTGTTTCTTGTTTAGCTGTGTGCCTGACAAGACTGTTATCGTTGTTATTTTTGTATACTTTTGATTTTCCTTCTTTCTGCCGAATAAAAGAAGATGAGTATACACATTCCCGCTGCATTTTGGTCTAATCCCTACGACATCTGTGACAGAATGTATGGCTGTGTGGTCGATTTTATACACGCATCAGCAACGGTGTGGCTGAAATAGCCAAATCCAATCATTTGAAGAGGTGTCCACATAGTTTTGCACATATAGGGTAAATGTGGTTAGCTCGCTAGCCTGATGAACTTTTTCACACATTGTTACACCACAAAGCCACAGCTTGAAATTGAAGTTGTCTGATTTGTACCTCTTGTATAGTGTTACATTTGAAATGGACCACACAGAATAAGATTTATTGAAAGAAATCTAAGGAGTAATTCTAAGGAGTATTATAATCTTGTTTGACATGGTCTATTTTTATTTGCTCTGTCAAAATGGGCCCCAATGATGGCAAGGGCATTCTGTGATCAAATACATCCTTTTCAATTTTATATTGCCTAGAATAAAGACATATTCAAACCGTCCCTTTCAGTTTGAGTGACAGATCATATCACCCCAAAGAGTAGAGAAGACAGAGTTGTCAGTCAATGGCATGTCACTGTGACTGTGTCACATGGCAGTTCAGCTCTGCCCTAGAGAACCTTACTATAACCCACAGTCAGCCATGATGGAGGTACAAGGGAGGTAAGAAAGAGAGAAGAAGGAATCTCTAAAACAGAACACAGATCAGTCATCCGTTAGGCCTGTTCATTGATCGGAGCCATAATGAGTTTGGTGTTTATGGTACAGATTGCAACAGACACACACACACATACATACACATACAGAGTGAAGGGCCCCAACCGACCGTGCTCGTCGTTTTCCATTCCCGCCTCCACTGCTGCCTTGGGCGGGTAATTAATATAGAACAGCGCTATCGATTTCTAATTCAGCACAATTGCAGGTGCTCTTTGGGATGTCCGCTACACCTCTCCCTGGAATAGATATCTCTTTCTTCTGAAAGAACCAGTTTGGAGTGGCGACATGAGGAAGGGACTGGAACGTTCCTGTTCTCGCCATTGACCAGTATAGACTTTAATGCGCAATAAGAGATCATATGAGAGAGAATTTATTTGGGAAAATCCATTGATTTTGGTGGAAAGACTTCAAAGACTCTTTTCTAACCCTAAAAGAACCGAATACTGCATGAAACAGTACCAGGTGCTGTGAACGACGTCGGACAAACCAGACAGGAAGTCCACTATTTTTAAACTGGGGCCTCTTTTTTTTCACACCATCTCCACCGCCCACCCCACTTCCACTGTATTACAACATCCAGCAATACAGCAGGTAGCCATCACTCCTGAGCTTGATGAGCTGAAAATAAAGAGCTTCCTGTTCCTTTCCTCCCTTCCTCCACGGAAGATGAGTGTCAGCCTCCTGGGCCTGCCATAAATCACAATCTCCGGGGCCGTGGCATAGGGAGAGATCCCTGGCACACACAACGCTGCCATGTCAGCTCCTCTCTCGTAACGTTCTCCCGTAGCGCTCCATGCACTTCTGGGACATGTCAGACGCCCCCTTTATCACAATTAGAGGTGCTCACGTCCTGCTAAAAACAGACTTTCTGGTTTTTGGTTATGTTTACCGGTGGCATTATCGCTCGGCCGGATCAATATGGTCAATTGCCCAGGAAGGGCGAAATGGCGCTTCTATTTTTGGGCAGTGACGTGATTTTTTTGAGTCTCTGCTGTTGAGCAGTCCAAGTGTTGTGGTACTTTTTGCCACCCAAACTAGATTTTATGACATCAGCTTAGTCCTACGGTGTACACTTTTCAGTTTGTTCCAAATGCTATGCCCTCAAAATTCATCCTTTTTTATGTCATGTGTATTTATTTTGCATTCTGTTTTAATTAACAATGGTTACTTGTAAATACAGAAATGGAACATGTTGTTTTGTCCTGATATGGTATCTAAGTGGTTACCTACTTTGCTTGTGCGGCGACCATACCTAAAGCTTTTGGGACTTTCAATGACTCCCCCCTCTCTAGCCACAACCCAAAAAGAATCAACCGCAGGCAGCCCACCAGTGTGTAAACAGACTACTGAATACGGCAACCGGCAGCAGCCATAGACAATGGATGCTCAGGAGAAAGATAATCCAGAGTGAAGCACTGGGCCCTGGCCACTGTGTCTAGGGGCCAATCTGACACCCTGTCTGTCAAAGCGGAGGCGGGCCAACCTACTGGCGCCACGCGCTGATAGCTCACAGCTCACTCTGCCCCGGGCGGAGGCGTCTGTGGTGAGAGGGCACAGCAGGTAGTCATGCCAATGGGCACTGCCAAGGTCCCGGTGTCAGGTCATATCATATTTACTCAGGCCCTGACAGCACTGGCCCAAAATCCTGTGCAGCCGAGCATGTTTGTTTACTCACCAGGCCACAGTATCAGTGGTGAGTGGTGGTGTGGGAGGTCAGAACAAATATGGGGATTATAATGTATGAATATCCAAAAGAACAACAGGATGCCACAGAGTGGGAATAAGGATATACACAATAATAGCAAGGATATGCGGAATATAAAAGTGATAAGGATGATGAGGAGGAGGAGTGATGACAATGACACTGACATCAGCACTAATTGGTCTACATTAGAATAGCTACGACTGTACTTCTACCCTTGAATGTAGTTGTCGGTATATAGTGCCTTCAGAAAGTACACATACCCATTGACTTATTCCACATTTTGTTGTGTTAAAGCCTGAATTCAAAATTGATTCAATTGATGTTTTTCTCATCCATCTACACACAATACCCCATAATGACAAACCATTTTCAGGTTTTGACATAGAATTTCAAGTAGATTTAAGTCAAAACTGTAACTCGGCCACTAACATTCACTGTATTCAGTGTAGGTAGATTTTGCCATGTTTTTAGAAAAGTTTGGAAATGTATTGAAAATGAAATACAGAAATATCTGATTTATATAAGTATACACACCCCTGAGTCAATACTTTGTAGAAGCACCTTTGGCAACAATTACGTCTGTGAGTATTTCTGGGTAAGTCTCTAAGAGCTTTCCACTGTGCAACTCTTGCCCATTATTCTTTTCAGAATTCTTCAAGCTCTGTCAAATTGGTTGTTGACATTTGCTAGACAACCATTTTCAGGTTTTGACATAGAATTTCAAGTAGATTTAAGTCAAAACTGTAACTCGGCCACTAACATTCACTGTATTCAGTGTAGGTACATTTTACCTTGTGTTAGGTTATTGTCCAGCTGAAATGTGAATTTTTCTACCAGTGTCTGGTAGAAAGCAGCCTGAACCAGGTTTTCCTCTAGGATTTTGCCTGTGCTTAGCTCCATTCCGTTTATTTTTTATCCTGAAAAACTCCCCAGTCCTTAACGATTACAAGAAAACCAATAGCATGATGCAGCACCACTATGCTTGAAAATATGGAGGGTAGTACTCAGTGATGTGTTTTATTGGATTTGGCCCAAACATAACACTTTGTATTTAGGACAAAAAGTAAATTGCTTTGCCACATTTTTTGCAGTATTACTTTAGTGCCTTGTTGCAAACAGGATGCATGTTTTAAAATATTTGTATTCTGTACAGGATTCCTTCTTTTCACTCTGTCAATTAGATGAATATTGTGGAGTAACTACAATGTTGTTGATCCATCCTCAGTTTTCTCCTATCACAGCCATTGAACTCTGTGTTTTAAAGTTACCATTGGCCTCATGATGAAATCCCTGAGCGGTTTCCTTCCTCTCCGACAACTGAGTTAGGAAGGACTTCTTTGTAGTGACTGGATATATTGATACACCATCCAAAGTGTAATTAATAGCTTCATCATGCTCAAAGGGATATTCAATGTCTGCTTTTATTATTTTTACCCATCTACCAATAGGTGCCCTTCTTTGCAAGGCACTCCTTGGACTTTGTGGCTGAATATGTGTTTGAAATTCATTACTTGACTGCGGGACCTTACAGATAATTGTATGTGTTGGGTACAGAGATGAGATAGTCATTCAAAAAATCATGTTAAACGCTATTATTGTGACTTGTTCATCTTTAATCATGAACTTATTTAGGCTTGCCATAACAAAGGCGTTGAATACTTACTTATTGACTGAAGACATTTCAGGTTAAAAATGTTAATTAATTTGTACAAAGAAATTCACTTTGACACTTTTATGGGGTATTGTGTGTAGGCCAGTGACATTTTTTAACATTTTTAATCAATTTTAAATTCAGGCTGTAACACAACAAAATGTGGAAAAAGTCAAGGGTGTGAATACTTTCTGAAGGCACTGCAGTTCTAAATAGAAGTCATTGGAGTTGCTGTCACCTTCTACAATCCTCTTCCCACACACCATACAAACCAGTCATGTCTTGTCAGTCCCCCTTCAGTGGACCAGAAAGCAGTCCCAACAGAGTACTCTTGCCACAGTGTAGCCTGAGTCAGACCGCTACGAAGAAAAATACGTCCCAACACATGTCACGGAGCTCGCATTATGGACAATAAACACAAAGGAAATATTTATATCCTCCTGACATAAAAAATTTGGTCCCCCCCCACCTGACGGCTCCCAGAGGATTTTTTACAGCCGATCGTAGGGCCGCTGACGGATATCAGAGCAGGCAGGCTCACCACAGAAACCCTTCCAATTCCCTGCAACTAGGTAAATACCAATAAGGGGCTCTCCTGGATGGCTAACGCTACCGTGTTCTACATAATTGAATGTTCTCCCAAATGTGAAGAGAGAGGACAGAGAAAGCCAGAAAGGTGTCGTGTTCAGAAAGGGTGGAACTCAGTCTGGAAAGAGTCGCCGTGACAAGAAATTGTAAAACTGAAAATCTGAGTTTGAGTGATTGATCAGAGTTGATCTTTGGAAATAGTGCCTGTTGGTTTCATTTTGTGTCACTCTCAGGCTACAGTCAGTGCGCAAAACAGGCTATTCTGTTCCAGCTCAGGATTTTGGAGAGTAAAGAGGAATACTCTAGGTGAAGCTGCTAGTACTGTTTTCGTTAACAGTGGGATTTAGATACATTTTAAAATGGGACAAATATTTATCTACCCCGTTGGAGGTGTTGTGGAATCACTTTCTATATTTGTTGATTTTGATTTCATATGAGAGGTCTGGGTTCGACTCAAAGTTTGTAATCTGCGTACATATCAATTACATTGCAAAACACATAGTGAAAGAGAGCGACCCGGCTCTACGCGTTTGCTGGTCTGTGACCCACTGACACCGTCCCCGGTACGAGGGGAATAAAACAGCCTCACAGGAGTTACACACACATGGAAACTTTATTTACACACACAGCAGACAGGGAATAGATGTGGGAAGGATGTTACTTGTTATTGTGGACAAAAATATTGTCAAAAACACAATAATAACAACAAGGTGTAATTACGTAGATAAACAAAGCTAAGATAGCACACACTGCAATGATAAGAGCTGTAACAAATAGTTAACATACTTTTATGCATGCACCCCAAAGCCAGAAATTCAACCACGCTCTTACAAGGATAACACTGGGAAGGAAAAAAGACGGCCTTATTTATGCCCTTGTGAGAGTGTGGGTTGGGCTGGTTGACCAGTCAGGACCTAGAAACAATGCATGCACAGGGCATGCTACGGGGTGAGGGTTCATGGCTAATCGCTGATTGGCTGAGGCCGCAGTCTGGCAGAGGAGACAAGTGAGCAAATTATAAAGTCTGTAACATCCAGGAGGAGGAATTCTGTTCACACACTGTAATGGAAAACAATAAATTATATGGTAATTTGGGGTATTAATAACAGTAAAATGTGTTTTACTGCAGCATATTGTAAATTATGGTGCATTGTGGGCAAATGTTGTGGGCGGGGAAAGAATTGCAGTATTCCAGTACCATACCGTATCTTTGAAGCGCCATAAACCCTTTGAACACTAGTGGGTGCATGGTATTGTTTTGGCTCATCATCCTATTTTGAGGCGTGCCTTTTAAGAGGCTATATTTGTTGCACCCATGAGTGAGAATGCTGTACTAATTCAACTCCTGTGTGATTATAGTGCCCTATCAATTGTTTAGGGGACAGATTGGAGTGGCAGCAAGTCTTAAACCTTAAAGCTACAAGATTTAACTTTTTGGGTAACCTGAGCAAATTCACGTAGAATGTGTAAACACTTTACCTAGCAGCCAACTGTGAAATGCAGTGGGGGGAAAAGTATTTGATCCCCTGCTGATTTTCTACGTTTGCCCACTTACAAAGAAATGATCAGTCTATAATTTTAATAGTAGGTTTATTTGAACAGTGAGAGACAGAATAACAACAAAAAACTCCAGAAAAATGCATGTCAGAAATGTTATAAATTGATTTGCATTTTAATGAGGGAAATAAGTATTTGACCCCTCTGTAAAACATGACTTAGTACTTGGTGGCAAAACCCTTGTTGGCAATCACAGAGGTCAAACGTTTCTTGTAGTTGGCCACCAGGTTTGCACACATCTCAGGAGGGATTTTGTCCCACTCCTCTTTGCAGATCTTCTCCAAGTCATTAAGGTTTCAAGGCTGACGTTTGGCAACTCGAACCTTCAGCTCCCTCCACAGATTTTCTATGGGATTAAGGTCTGGAGACTGGCAAGGCCACTCCAGGACCTTAATGTGCTTCTTCTTGAGCCACTCCTTTGTTAACTTGGCCATGTGTTATGGGTCATTGTCATGCTGGAATACCCATCTACGCCCCATTTTCAATGCCCTGGCTGAGGGAAGGAGGTTCTCACCCAAGATTTGACGGTACATGGCCCCGTCCATCGTCCCTTTGATGCGGTGAAGTTGTCCTGTCCCCTTAGCAGAAAAACACCCCCAAAGCATAATGTTTCCACCTCCATGTTTGACGGTGGAGATGGTGTTCTTGGGGTCATAGGCAGCATTCCTCCTCCTCCAAACACGGCGAGTTGAGTTGATGTCAAAGAGCTCCATTTTGGTCTCATCTGACCGCAACACTTTCACCAGTTGTCCTCTGAGTCATTCAGATGTTCATTGGCAAACTTCAGACAGGCATGTATATGTATTCTTGAGCAGGGGGACCTTGCGGGCGCTGCAGGATTTCAGTCCTTCACGGCGTAGTGTGTTACCAATTGTTTTCTTGGTGACTATGGTCCCAGCTGCCTTGAGATCATTGACAAGATCCTCCCGTGTAGTTCTGGGCTGATTCCTCACCGTTCTCATGATCATTGCAACTCCACGAGGTGAGATCTTGCATGCAGCCCCAGGTCAAGGGATATTGACAGTTCTTTTGTGTTTCTTCCATTTGCGAATAATCGCACCAAATGTTGTCACCTTCTCACCAAGCTGATTGGCGATGGTCTTGTAGCCCATTCCAGCCTTGTGTAGGTCTACAATCTTGTCCCTGACATCCTTGGAGAGATCTTTGGTCTTGGCCATGGTGGAGAGTTTGGAATCTGATTGATTGATTGCTTCTGTGGACAGGTGTCTTTTTTACAGGTAACAAGCTGCGTTTAGGAGCACTCCCTTTAAGAGTGTGCTCCTAATCTCAGCTCGTTACCTGTATAAAAGACACCTGGGAGCCAGAAAGCTTTCTAATTGAGAGGGGGTCAAATACTTATTTCCCTCATTAAAATGCAAATCAATTTATAACATTTCTGACATGCATTTTTCTGGATATTTTTGTTGTTATTCTGTCTCTCACTGTTCAAATAAACCTACCATTAAAATTATAGACTGATCCTTTCTTTGTCAGTGGGCAAACGTACAAAATCAGCAGGGGATAAAATACTTTTTTCCCCCACTGTACAAACCCCTCCCCTCAATGAATTTCATCAATTCATCCATTCAATCTGATTACGGTAGCATTTACTTTTTTACAGCATAATACAGTAAATTTTACAGTATTATACTGTGTGTCACTAGTACTTGCTTTGATATCATATTTATATTACAGTAGGTGTACTGTAATATGAAATACAGAATTTTACTTGCCACGGAGTTGCCTGTAAGCTACTGTCAAATTCACAGTAACCCCTTTACAGTGCATAGTGAAGAAAGAAATGCACACAGACATATAGGGCCCCTAATCCCAAACCTCACTCCACTGTATACACTTATATGCCTGACTGCCAGATGTCTCCCAAATAGACACATCTGTACAGGATTTTGTCCCCAGGTCCCCAGAGTCAATGCAAACCATACCGCATCTACACATAATCCATTCCTCTCCTTTCATTTTATCATCTTTCCATCCCTCCCTCAATCCATGTACCCTTCCATTTCTCTCAACCTCAACTGTATATCACTCATTTATCAGTTTGTTCGTTCTCCCATCCATTCATCCATTCACCCATTCAGAAAATCCATCCCCTTAACCTTTTCAGTTCCCTCCATCTATGTACACTTCCGTTTTTCTCAGGTCAACTCTCTCCCAACTACAGTAGATCCTTTTCAGTGGCGCGACTGGTTGGTATGTTGTCGATTGGTCCGTCACGTGTGTTTGCAAGGCAGAGTTGAGGTGGGAAGCATGGCTGCTAAGCTAGCACAGTGATGCTGTTTACACCAGCAACTTTCTCTCTCCCTGTCTACCACTCCCTCTCTACATCCTAACCTCTTCTCTCTAATAACACTCAAGTGGGCCTATCCTCTGCAGCTCTTATTCAGTCTCTCCACACCGTGGGGGAAATCAGATGTTTGCCCTCACCACTGATGATGAATGCATTATTTCCTACTCAAAAAGCTTAGTTGGTTAGAATCATCCCACCGCATAATTTGGGGTTGTTTTGATCGCCTGTCTGTGCAATTACATTAATTACAACTAATATGCGAGATGAGAAGATCACTAGAAAAGCTGTGAGAATGTTTGAAGTATCATCGGGGTGTGTTATATGATTTCCGAAATCCTATTTCATTTATATATTCGAGACAGGGTTGGTCTCAAAAGGCAACTTTTTCAAAGTACGCCCAAAGTGCAGTAAAAAAAGGCCTGCGATGGCATTTTGCACTGTGGCTCAACCTCTGCGGAGAAAAAGCTCTGGTATAGCACATCAGTGTCTTAAGACTTATATTGCAGCCAAAAGTCTCAGGATTGAACTGGGATTTCTGGTCCCCAGGCAGGCGCCGCTGTCAACTGGTAGCTAAAAGTGTTAAACTTCCCCGCTGCAGTGCGACAGACATGTCTATATATTGGTATTAAGTCAGACTTGGGGGTGTTTCGCCCAGCCCAGCTTGAGGGGGCCAAACAGGGACAGCGGGACCCCATGGCTTTTGTGGCAGCTGATGGACTCCACAAAGCCAGCCTTCAAATGAAAGACTTGGGAAATTGGGAGAAAAGGAGGACGACAAGCCTATTTTTCTGCTAAATGAAAAGAAGGCTTTTTCTCTCAGCTTGGCTTGGCTGTGTTGGATTCGAGACGTCTGGGCGTTATTCATTTGGGTTTCTGGTGCTTTCAGGAGAGCAAAGCAGGGGGCCACATTGTATTTCCTTTATACATAACTGAAACCCTTCAACACTTTCAGGGTTGCTTTCTTGACCACTGTCATTTCCATCTGCTAGCTAGACAAATGGAAATGACGCCACAGATTTGATCAAACTGGAATATGAAAGGCACATGAAAGTGCTTTGTTGCATTCGTTATTCATGGGACATATCTAACGCTGGAAAGATCAAGAAATACCGAGCCAAGACATGCTTTATTGAAAACAAGCCTAAGGGTAATTCAAATCAGAATATTACAGCTATTCTTGAGGATAACACATTGTCCCATTTTAAGAAACTACTCCCAAGTGTCACCTCTCTTGGAGTACAGCTGTGTCCCTTTGGTTGGTTTTTGACGTCAGAAAGTTCCGTTGTATTGATGCCAGAGCACTCTTTTACAGTACTAGAGTAGTCCAGAGTAGTCCACATACACCTCTGTATCACCACTTCTATTCATAAGCTTTCCTAACACTTGGTCCCAACCTGCATTTGTGCTTATTACATGATGTTATAACAGTGTAAGAGCCTTATATGAATACCCTAAATTCATATACATATGTAATTGTTTGATGTGGCGTGATATAAAGACAAACTGTGTCTCTGTGCAGTTTGGGAAGGGGATTGTGATTATGCATGTAGTAATTGCCGATTGATCCACACTGCAGGTGTGAAATTAAAATAAATGTCTGGGCGTTATCTATTTGGGTTTCTGGTGCTTTCAGGACAGTAATGCAGGGGACCACTTTGTATTTCCTTCAAACATAACCGAAACCTTTCAACACTAACAGGGTTGCTTTCTCGATCCCTATGGGTCTGCTAGACAGAAAGAAATGACGCCATAGATTTGATCACACTGGAATGTCAATTGCAGCCCGGTCATTTTGGATTGGAAACAAGTGTCATTCATTTGTATTGGAAAGTAAGTGTCATTCAAATTTGATTATTACAACCATTCACAAGGATAATACAAATGTCCTATTTTTTGGAGTCACTTAGAAATGTCCTTGTTTTTGAAAGAAAAGCACATTTTTGGGCCAATTGATCATTAGAAAACCCTTTTGCAAATATGTTAGCACAGCTGAAAACTGTGTGCTGATTAAAGAAGCAAAAAACTGGCCTTCTTTAGACTAGTTGAGTATCTGGTATCTGGAGCATAAGCATTTGTGTGTTCGATTATGGGCTCAAAATGGCCAGAAACAAACAACTTTCTTCTGAAACTCGTCAGTCTATTCTTGTTCTGAGAAATGAAGGCTATTACATGCGAGAAATTGCCAAGAAACTGAAGATCTCGCACAATGCTGTCTACTACTCCCTTCACAGAGCAGCGCAAACTGGCTCTAACCAGAATAGAAAGAGGAGTGGGAGGCCCCCGGTGCACAACTGAGCAAGTAGACAAGTACATTAGAGTGTCTAGTTTGAGAAACAGATGCCTCGTAAGTCCTCAACTGCCAGCTTCATTAAATAGTAGCCGCAAAACACCAGTCTCAACGTCAACAGTGAAGAGGCGACTCCAGGATGCTGACTGGTGTTTTGCAGTTTTATTCACGTTTTCAAGTACTGTTGACAAATAATGCATTCCGATTATTGCATAGATTGCAATGGACACCTATGATGTGTGTAAAATAATTTTTTGAAGGTTGTACTGATTATAATGAGCTAATGCTAAGCTATTTGCCAGCTATGTGTGGCCCCATATTTGAGCAGCAGCAGCTGAAAAATGAGCTCCTACAAATATTGAAATTTACATGGTTTTTAGAGTGAAGTACATCGGAAAAAATCAAAAGAAAACTGCAAGACTGAATAGGAGAAAAAACAAGCAACAAACAAAGAAGATAGGCTTTTGATAAAAGTTACTATTTTTCATAAAATTGTAGTTATCTTAGCTAGCTGAATTGTTTACCAGTTGCTAAGCAGTTGCTAGGGACTCTTTTGGAAGAAGCTAGCTAGCTAACGAAGAATAACAAAGAATATCTAGTTAACAGAAGAAAAGAAAGAGAAAATCAGGACAGAAGAAAAAGGATATCAAAGTGAAACAATTCTCTAAAGACACAAGAGACAATAATACAAGAAACAACACTTCTGTAGCTTGTCAACTATGTGTCTGTCTATCCCTGTTCTCTCCCCTCTGCACAGGCCATACAAACGCTTCACACCGCGTGGCCGCTGCCACTCTAACCTGGTGGTCCCAGCGCGCACGACCCATGTGGAGTTCCAGGTCTCCGGCAGCCTCTGGAACTGCCGGTCTGCGGCCAACAAGGCTGAGTTCATCTCAGCCTATGCTACCCTCCAGTCCCTAGACTTCCTGGCGCTGACGGAAACATGGATTACCACAGATAACACTGCTACTCCTACTGCTCTCTCCTCGTCTGCCCACGTATTCTCGCATACCCCTAGAGCATCGAGCCAGCGGGGTGGTGGCACTGGAATCCTCATCTCTCCCAAGTGGACATTCTCTCTTTCTCCCCTGACCCATCTGTCTATCTCCTCATTTGAATTCCATGCTGTCACAGTTACCAGCCCTTTCAAGCTTAACATCCTTATCATTTATCGCCCTCCAGGTTCCCTTGGAGAGTTCATCAATGAGCTTGACGCCTTGATAAGTTCCTTTCCTGAGGATGGCTCACCTCTCACAGTTCTGGGTGACTTTAACCTCCCCACGTCTACCTTTGACTCATTCCTCTCTGCCTCCTTCTTTTCACTCCTCTCCTCTTTTGACCTCACCCTCTCACCTTCCCCCCCTACTCACAAGGCAGGCAATACGCTTGACCTCATCTTTACTAGATGCTGTTCTTCCACTAATCTCATTGCAACTCCCCTCCAAATCTCCAACCACTACCTTGTATCCTTTTCCCTCTCGCTCTCATCCAACACTTCTCACTCTGCCCCTACTCGGATGGTATTGCGCCGTCCCAACCTTCGCTCTCTCTCTCCCGCTACTCTCTCCTCTTCCATCCTATCATCTCTTCCCTCTGCTCAAACCTTCTCCAACCTATCTACTGATTCTGCCTCCTCAACCCTCCTCTCCTCCCTTTCTGCATCCTTTGATTTTCTCTGTCCCCTATCCTCCAGGCCGGCTCGGTCCTCCCCTCCTGCTCCGTGGCTCGACGACTCACTGCGAGCTCACAGAACAGGGCTCCGGGCAGCCGAGCGGAAATGGAGGAAAACTTTCACTCCCTCCTCTCTACATTCTCCTCTTCTGTCTCTGCTGCTAAAGCCACTTTCTACCACTCTAAATTCCAAGCATCTGCCTCTAACCCTAGGAAGCTCTTTGCTACCTTCTCCTCCCTCCTGAATCCTCCTCCCCCTCCCCCCCTCCTCCCTCTCTGCGGATGACTTCGTCAACCATTTTGAAAAGAAGGTTGACGATATCCGATCCTCGTTTGCTAAGTCAAACGACACCGCTGGTCCTGCTCACACTGCCCTACCCTGTGCTTTGACCTCTTTCTCCCCTCTCTTTCCAGATTAAATCTCGCGTCTTGTGACGGCCGGCCGCCCAGCAACCTGCCCACTTGACCCTATCCCCTCCTCTCTTCTCCAGACCATTTCCGGAGACCTTCTCCCCTACCTCACCTCGCTCATCAACTCATCCTTGACCGCTGGCTACGTCCCTTCCGTCTTCAAGAGAGCGAGAGTTGCACCCCTTCTGAAAAAACCTACACTCGATCCCTCCCATGTCAACAACTACAGACCAGTATCCCTTCTTTCTTTTCTCTCCAAAACTCTTGAACGTGCCGTCCTTGGCCAGCTCTCCTGCTATCTCTCTCATAATGACCTTCTTGATCCTAATCAGTCAGGTTTCAAGACTGGGCATTCAACTGAGACTGCTCTTCTCTGTGTCACGGAGGCTCTCCGCACTGCTAAAGCTAACTTTCTCTCCTCTGCTCTCATCCTTCTAGACCTATCTGCTGCCTTTGATACTGTGAACCATCAGATCCTCCTCTCCACCCTTTCCGAGTTGGGCATCTCCGGCGCGGCCCACGCTTGGATTGCGTCCTACCTGACAGGTCGCTCCTACCAGGTGGCGTGGCGAGAATCTGTCTCCGCACCACGCGCTCTCACCACTGGTGTCCCCCAGGGCTCTGTTCTAGGCCCTCTCCTATTCTCGCTATACACCAAGTCACTTGGCTCTGTCATATCCTCACATGGTCTCTCCTATCATTGCTATGCAGACGACACACAATTAACCTTCTCCTTTCCCCCTTCTGATAACCAGGCGGCGAATCGCATCTCTGCATGTCTGGCAGACATATCAGTGTGGATGACGGATCACCACCTCAAGCTGAACCTCGGCAAGACGGAGCTGCTCTTCCTCCCGGGGAAGGACTGCCCGTTCCATGATCTCGCCATCACGGTTGACAACTCCCTTGTGTCCTCCTCCCAGAGTGCTAAGAACCTTGGCGTGATCCTGGACAACACCCTGTCGTTCTCCACTAACATCAAGGTGGTGACCCGATCCTGTAGGTTCATGCTCTACAACATTCGCAGAGTACGACCCTGCCTCACACAGGAAGCGACGCAGGTCCTAATCCAGGCACTTGTCATCTCCCGTCTGGATTACTGCAACTCGCTGTTGGCTGGGCTCCCTGCCTGTGCCATTAAACCCCTACAACTCATCCAGAACGCCGCAGCCCGTCTGGTGTTCAACCTTCCCAAGTTCTCTCACGTCACCCCACTCCTCCGCTCTCTCCACTGGCTTCCAGTTGAAGCTCGCATCCGCTACAAGACCATGGTGCTTAAATCTGAAACCCCACCTCTTTAAGGAATACCTGGGATAGGATAAAGTAATCCTTCTAACCCCCCCCCTTAAAAGATTTAGATGCACTATTGTAAAGTGGTTGTTCCACTGGATATCATAAGGTGAATGCACCAATTTGTAAGTCGCTCTGGATAAGAGCGTCTGCTAAATGACTTAAATGTAATGTAATGTTAAATGCCCCATGTTGGTTGACATTATAAAATGCATTCTGTGTGTCACGTAAACGTCTGTCAGACCAAAGATGTTATAATGAGGTGAAGAAATGGTTCACTTATCTTTCGATAAACTTCCGGAAGTGTATTAAGGGAATTGAATGATTCCATATACGACACACCCCCTTCAACATGCATACTGCAGACAGACCAAACTCATCTTGTCTCCTCTTATTATCTTTGGTAGACGCGGAAAAATAAATATGGCGGCGGACACAAACTACCCATCGTTGGATGACTTTAGATTTCTAGAACGTGTTTCACGTGATGGGATGAATCACTCGTGATGGGATGAATTATAAATAGTAATTGCTATTAGCTCATTCATATTGTGGTTTATGTCAGCCGAGAGTTCTCTAAATATGACAGCTTGTGTTATGTCAATCTTTCCTCAGTTTGCGCAAGGACTAATGTATCCTACATTATCCGGTTTGGATTATGTTGAATGCTGTCGCTACTTCAGTGAATGTCTGAACATTGCATCCAAAAATAAACTGATCGCATTCAGGACATCTTTTTTTAAGGACTGTGTTTGTGAAAAATGTTTCTGTGAAAAACCAGTGTGGCTGTCACGTTCTGACCAGAAAAGGGGTTATTTGTTATTATAGTTTGGTCAGGACGTGGCAGGGGGGTATTTGTTTTATGTCTTTCGGGGTGTGTGTTTATGTAGAGGGGTGTTTGTTTAGAGTATTCCGGGGTTTTGGTCTATCTTCTATGTTAGTGTATTTCTATGTTCAGTCTAGTCTGTATATTTCTATGTTTAGTTAATTGGGATTGGGCCTTCAATTGGAGGCAGCTGTTCCTCGTTGCCTCTGATTGAAGGTCCTATGTATAGGGGTGTGTGTCATGGGAATTGTGGGAGGTTGATTTTGCATTGCTGTGTGTTAGCCTGCATTACTGTTTGTCGTCCGTTCGTTTCCTTTTCTTGTTTTGTTTAAGTGTTCAATAAATGTTAAAAATGAGCACTCAACCCGTTGCGCCTTGGTCCACTTCCTACGACGGCCGTTACAGTGGCGAGCTCAAACGCTGAGAAAATAATGACTGCAGATTAAATAATGCTGAAAATTGTACACCTAATTTAGGCTACTGCCCCTTTAAGACTTAGCATTGATTCACCAAATATGTTGTCGTCTTCTCACACTATTCAAACCCCACAATTGAATAAACAGTTTATGAAGCACTTAGCTTATAGATCACATATTACAAACAAATAACCTGAACATCGTGTCAGTACAAAACTCAGCACATATTTTGTAATGTCTGTACATCCTTGACAGTCACCAATCAATATCCAAAAACAGCACATGTTTTTTCCGCGAACAAGTGCATCATCATCTTCTCTCTTTTGTGGCATCAATGTGAAGGGTTATGGCAGGGGAAACGGTGTTGAAGTAGTTTAGTGTGTGGTGAAGGAATAATGAAAAGCAAACCTGGAGAGCTTAGTGTTTACATCGCCCTAAAAGTCGGAACCAGACCACGGACTTCAAAATGGTCTGTTCGGTTCGCTTCGGGGTCTCTTTTGGAGTGTTCACACTGCACAAAAAATGAAGCCAACCGAGTTCACAAAAATTGGCTAAAAGGGAACAAGTGTGAAAACAACCTCAAACACCCAAACACCTCCTGAGCTGGCAACAGTAGCAGTAGACTTGGCCCATACAAATCATCAGGATTTCCCCTGGGCATCCTTTAAGTCATCTACAGTAAATTCCAAACTGATTGGAAAAGTCAATAACCTCCAATACACCAATCCTTTTCGCTAACAAAAACTACCGGACCCGACCATACCCCAACTGCACAGCACGTCAACTTCAACTGGATTAGCATCAAGGTATAAGTCTCCCAGGTTGGGCTGATCAATGCAAGTCTTTTTAGCTCTTGAACACCCACTGAGGGGCTCCATTTGGGCTGCGTTCAATCTCACTGAGCGTTGTTGTGATGTGGCATGCCCTCTATGGGGATGAAAGTACGTGTGACCACTACGTTCAGAACAGATGTGTCGACCAAAATGTAATAGAATTCCAAAATTGCGTAGGTGGTCAGCACTCAAAAAGGAGATTCAAGGTTCCTTTTTAGTATTTATTTAATTCAGGGGTTGGTAGATAGACAAACTTTTCGACCTAAGCCATCGTCAGTGTCATTAGCGTCTCCTCTAAAGGTGTGCTTCTTTATTCCGGGCTCATTAAGGGTAACGGCCGACAGGTGAGTTCATGTACGCGCTCCTGGAACAGACACACATGTCAGTAATGCATCTCAAATATACAATACACATGTCAATAATGCATCCTCCAAATATACAATACATAATCTAATACCTAACAAGTAACTTTTTATAATAATGTATTGGAAGAATATTGGGCTTTGGACCGCTCATACACCTGTCTATAAGTCAAATCAAATCAAATGGTATTAGTCACATGCGCAGAATACAACAGGTGGAGACCCTACAGTGAAATGCTTACTCACGAGCCCCTAAATACAATGCGGGTTAAAAAAATACGGATAAGTATAAGAAATAAAAGTAACAAGTAATTAAAGAGCAGCAGTAAAATAACAATAGCGAGACTATATACAGGGGGGGGGCACCGGTTAGTTGAGGTAATATGTACATGTAGGTAGAGTTATTAAAGTGACTATGCATAGATGATAACAACAGAGAGTAGCAGCGGTGTAAAAGAGGGGGGGGGCAATACACTAAGCTACCTGGGGCGGCAGGTAGCCTAGTGGTTAGGATGTTGGACCAGTAACCGAAATGGTTGCTAGATCGAATCCCCAAGCTGACAAGGTAAAAATCTGTCATTCTGCTCTTGAACAAGGCAGTTAACCCACTGTTCCTAGGCTGTCATTGAAAATAAGAATTATTTCTTAACAGACTTGCCTAGTTAAATAAAGACTAAAAAAATTATAATAAATAAAATAGTCTGGGTAGCCATTTGATTAGATGCTCAGGAGTCTTATGGCTTGGGGGTAGAAGCAGTTTAGAAGCCTCTTGGACCTAGACTTGGTGCTCTGGTACCGCTTTCCGTGCAGTAGCAGAGAGAACAGTCTATGACTAGGATGGCTTGGGTCTTTGACAACATATAGGACCTTCCTCTGACACCGCCTGGTATAGAGGTCCTGGATGGCAGGAAGCTTGGCCCCAGTGATGTACTGGGCTGTTCGTACTACCCTCTATAGTGCCTTGTCATCTGAAGCCGAGCAGTTGCCATACCAGGCAGTGATGCAACCAGTCAGGATGCTCTCGATGGTGCAGCTGTAGAACCTTTTGAGGATCTGAGGACTCATGCCAAATCTTTTCAGTCTCCTGAGGGGGAATAGGTTTTGTCGTGCCTTCTTCATGACTGTCTTGGTGTGCTTGGACCATGTTAGTTTGTTGGTAACATGGACACCAAGGAACTTGAAGCTCTCAACCTGCTACACTGCAGCCCCATCGAGGAGAATGGGGGAGTGCTCGGTCCCCTTTTTCCTGTAGTCCACAATCATCTCCTTTGTCTTGATGACGTTGAGGGAGAGGTTGTTGACCTGGCACCACAGCCAGGTCTCTGATCTCCTCCCTATAAGCTGTCTCGTCGTTGTTGGTGATCAGGCCTACCACTGTTGTGTCATCGGCAAACTTAATGATGGTGTTGGAGACGTGCCTGGCCATGCAGTCATGAGTGAACAGGGAGTACAGGAGGGGACTGAGCACACACCCCTGAGGGGCCCCTGTGTTGAGGATCAGCGTGGCGGATATGTTGTTACCTACCCTTACCACCTGGGGGCAGCCCGTCCGGAAGTTGCAGAGGGAGCTGTTTAGTCCCAGGGTCCTTAGCTTATTCATGAGCTTTGAGGGCACTATGGTGTTGAACGCAGAGCTGTAGTCAATGAATAGCATTCTCACATAGGTGTTGTGAGAATCAACTGTTCAAAGCAGTGTGGGGTGCAATAGATTGGATCATCTGTGGATCTGTTGTGGCGGTATGCAAATTGGAGTGGGTCTAGGGTTTCTGGGATAATAGATTGATTGACGGGCATGAACACGCACAGATCATTTGAACGGCCCGTGATAGATGGATGGCTTTAATCTTGTTACCCGTGTACCAGACATCAGAGAGACAAACATAATGGATGGAGGGGGCGGAGACAGCATGGGGGGAGGGAGGTAGGTGAGGTGTGGCGGGGTCACATGTTCTGGGGCTATAGTAGGGAAAAGGATGGGGGGGCAGTGAGGCTTTAGACAAATATCACTCTGTACTCGAGATGGAGAGAGCAAGAGAGGGGGAGAGATAGGAGAGAGGAAGAGAGATAGACAAGTGGTGAAAGATGAGGAGAGAGGGATGGAGAAGGAGAACGAGATGGAGAGCAAGTGAGGAAGAGTGAGTGTATTGCCTAGCATGATTTACTACTTTGGCATGTCAATCCCTCCCGTCTTCTTCTCCTCCTTCCCCCTCTCTATCCCCCTCTCTTTCTCCTCTAATGGACCCATCACTCTGGATGGGCCAGACACTCAGACAGCACCCTGCCTTGCCCCAGCATGGTACCCAGAGTCACCCACCGTGCCCAAGAGCAAGACGAGCACACGCCAGGGCATCAACACAAGGCCTCTCCATAGCTCTGCCATCAACTCCACATTTGACTGACTACTTCTCCATGGATGAGTGCATCTGTAACTCACCATCAACTTGAATTAGATCTAACACTAAATAAACCACCTTGGTGTAATGCATGTGCATTTTTACTTTATTTTCTGTGCAAGCATTTGCACAGTTAGCCTAATGGGCCCTTATAAGGAGATGTGAGTTGATATGAAGGCTTATACAGTACCACTTCTGATGGTTGACTACTTTTTTGTTAATTCATATGTGTTGCGAATGCAGGTCAGGGTCGACTGACTCTTCGTTTGAACTCAAATTAAAATGTTGGAAAGTTTGAAAAACGTGCCACATCCTCAACAACCCAATTCCCAGGACTTCTGAAACACACTTTTCATTCGTGATGGAGAGAGAGAGAGAGAGAGAGAGAGAAAGAGAGGAAAAAAAGAGAGGGATGAACAGCTGGGGTCTTCTGGAGACAGAACAGTTCACATCTGTCAGCCCATCCCAGATGCTGCTCCAAAATGTCCAAAGCCCAGAGCAGAGGACTATGGGATTGTCTGTCTATGGCCATGTCCTCAGTAGTCTAAAATGGTGGCTACTCCTTGTCTTACTTTCTGACTTACTTTCCTTCTACGGTCAAATATCTGAAACGAGTCAGTAGATGACAGTTTGTTTGCCAAGCATTTGCTATGAAGGGAAGAAGACCAGAGAATATGATGACACTGCCTTTAGCCCTCGAATCCTTGTTGTCCCCATTTCTCCCTCTATATACACTGAGAAGACACAACATTAGGAACACCTTCCTAATACTGAATACTGCACCCCTTTTTGCCCTCATAAAAGCCTTAACAGTGAAACTATTCAGCATGAAAAACCCAGCAGCTTTCGACACCTTGAAGAGTTCATGCCCCGAAGAATTGAGACTGTTCTGAGGGCAAAAGGGGGTGCAACTCCCTTTTTTTGTACACTCAGTGTATATAGAGGGAGAGATAGGGACAACAAGGATTCGAGGGCTAAGGGCGGTGTCCTCATATTCTCTGGTTTTCTTTCCCTCATAGCAAATGGTATGCTCAGTGTATAGCCATCTGTCCTGGCTTAACTGTCCTTCAGCCCATCCAAGCTCCCTCCATTTTCCCTCTTCACCTTCTCATCTACTCCTCCTTCCACCAGCACCTATTTCTCTCTCTCTTAGTTTTTTTCTTTCTCTCTTTCCTTATCTCTCTCTCTATCCTTCTCTCTCTCACAACAGGGACCTTCACCCGCATGTTCAAAGAGCTTTCATATGCAGCAGTCACAGGGGAGAACCACTCTCATCCTTCCCCAGCCCATCGGGGTTGCATATCTTTTACGTAACAGGGAACATCTGTTTCACTGGCAGAAGCCATCGTTCGCGTCCCAAATGGCACCCTATTCCCATAGGGCTCTGGTCAAAAGTAGTGCATACGATGCCATTTGGAACACGGCCATTGTTACACCTAGGTGAGTCACTTCAGAATGTGTCTCTGCTGCCATGGCTTTTTTTTTAACTGTGCGTGGTGTATTTATAAATGCTGGGTGGGCAAGGAGTGTTCTTATGGAGAGGAATCTGCGAGAGAGTAATTGAAGTTTGTCATAATAAGAAGTCTCAGTTGGAAATCAACAATTAGCTCAAGGGGAGTCGGCTAGTATGGATTCATGGTTAACGTGACTGTTGGTTGCTGAAGTGACGTTGTAGTGTGGTTGCAAACCTTTCGCCAATGTGATGTGTAGGTTCAACTTCAATGAATGTTGGACAAGAATTAACCAATGAAATACAAAACACTTGAGGCACCCACATAGCTTTTTGGGATAATTTATTGACAGTTTATGATGAATAAAAGGTGACAAGCACAAGTGCCAGAAATGTAACTATTCCAGTGCATCTGTTTGGTTTGACACATACTGTATAAGAAAATGTGAGCCTTTTTGGGTTACATTGTCAACTGTCAATCTTATACTTCGCTCTCTCTCTCCCGCTACTCTATCCTCTTCCATCCTATCATCTCTTTCCTCTGCTCAAACCTTCTCCAACCTATCTCCTGATTCTGCCTCCTCAACCCTCCTCTCCTCCCTTTCTGCATCCTTTGATTTTCTCTGTCCCCTATCCTCCAGGCCGGCTCGGTCCTCCCCTCCTGCTCCGTGGCTCGACGACTCACTGCGAGCTCACAGAACAGGGCTCCGGGCAGCCGAGCGGAAATGGAGGAAAACTCGCCTCCCTGCGGACCTGGCATCCTTTCACTCCCTCCTCTCTACATTCTCCTCTTCTGTCTCTGCTGCTAAAGCCACTTTCTACCACTCTAAATTCCAAGCATCTGCCTCTAACCCTAGGAAGCTCTTTGCTACCTTCTCCTCCCTCCTGAATCCTCCTCCCCCTCCCCCCCCTCCTCACTCTCTGCGGATGACTCCGTCAACCATTTTGAAAAGAAGGTTGACGATATCCGATCCTCGTTTGCTAAGTCAAACGACACCGCTGGTCCTGCTCACACTGCCCTACCCTGTGCTTTGACCTCTTTCTCCCCTCTCTCTCCAGATGAAATCTCGCGTCTTGTGACGGCCGGCCGCCCAACAACCTGCCCACTTGACCCTATCCCCTCCTCTCTTCTCCAGACCATTTCCGGAGACCTTCTCCCCTACCTCACCTCGCTCATCAACTCATCCTTGACCGCTGGCTACGTCCCTTCCGTCTTCAAGAGAGCGAGAGTTGCACCCCTTCTGAAAAAACCTACACTCGATCCCTCCCATGTCAATAACTACAGACCAGTATCCCTTCTTTCTTTTCTCTCCAAAACTCTTGAACGTGCCGTCCTTGGCCAGCTCTCCTGCTATCTTTCTCAGAATGACCTTCTTGATCCTAATCAGTCAGGTTTCAAGACTGGGCATTCAACTGAGACTGCTCTTCTCTGTGTCACGGAGGCTCTCCGCACTGCTAAAGCTAACACTCTCTCCTCTGCTCTCATCCTTCTAGACCTATCTGCTGCCTTTGATACTGTGAACAATCAGATCCTCCTCTCCACCCTCTCCGAGTTGGGCATCTCCGGCGCGGCCCACGCTTGGATTGCGTCCTACCTGACAGGTCGCTCCTACCAGGTGGCGTGGCGAGAATCTGTCTCCGCACCACGCGCTCTCACCACTGGTGTCCCCCAGGGCTCTGTTCTAGGCCCTCTCCTATTCTCGCTATACACCAAGTCACTTGGCTCTGTCATATCCTCACATGGTCTCTCCTATCATTGCTATGCAGACGACACACAATTAACCTTCTCCTTTCCCCCTTCTGATAACCAGGCGGCGAATCGCATCTCTGCATGTCTGGCAGACATATCAGTGTGGATGACGGATCACCACCTCAAGCTGAACCTCGGCAAGACGGAGCTGCTCTTCCTCCCGGGGAAGGACTGCCCGTTCCATGATCTCTCCATCACAGTTGACAACTCCCTTGTGTCCTCCTCCCAGAGTGCTAAGAACCTTGGCGTGATCCTGGACAACACCCTGTCGTTCTCCACTAACATCAAGGCGGTGACCCGATCCTGTAGGTTCATGCTCTACAACATTCGCAGAGTACGACCCTGCCTCACACAGGAAGCGACGCAGGTCCTAATCCAGGCACTTGTCATCTCCCGTCTGGATTACTTCAACTCGCTGTTGGCTGGGCTCCCTGCCTGTGCCATTAAACCCCTACAACTCATCCAGAACGCCGCAGCCCGTCTGGTGTTCAACCTTCCCAAGTTCTCTCACGTCACCCCGCTCCTCCGCTCTCTCCACTGGCTTCCAGTTGAAGCTCGCATCCGCTACAAGACCATGGTGCTTGCCTACGGAGCTGTGAGGGGAACGGCACCTCCATACCTTCAGGCTCTGATCAGGCCCTACACCCAAACAAGGGCACTGCGTTCATCCACCTCTGGCCTGCTGGCCCCCCTACCTCTGAGGAAGCACGGTTCCCGCTCAGCCCAGTCCAAACTGTTTGCTGCGCTAGCACCCCAATGGTGGAACAAGCTCCCTCACGACGCCAGGACAGCGGAGTCAATCACCACCTTCCGGAGACACCTGAAACCCCACCTCTTTAAGGAATACCTGGGATAGGATAAAGTAATCCTTCTAACCCCCCCCCTTAAAAGATTTAGATGCACTATTGTAAAGTGGTTGTTCCACTGGATATCATAAGGTGAATGCACCAATTTGTAAGTCGCTCTGGATAAGAGCGTCTGCTAAATGACTTAAATGTAAATGTAAATGTTATAGAGTTTTATCTTGACTGGACTGTCCTTAATTCACCTGTGTATTTTGGGCTGTCCCCAACTAAAACAAATCTTGGTCGACCGAATGTCGTCTGTTCTTTCGACCAATTGATTGTTCAAAATTGTTAGTGTATTTTTCCATATATAGACACACCCTTTGTGTTTTAATGAAATCAACTATATATGCATTGAGCTTTTCTGATACTTTAAGCTCACTGTTGTGTTAAATAAGACACAAATGACTGAAGAGGGAGCCAGAGATCAAGATAAGCAGAAGGAAAAAACCTTACCTGTCCCGATCATCCTCTTACTGGTTTCGCAGATTCTGCCGATACGCTCCTGAATTTGCCAGTAAAAGCTACACGATGAGTCTGCAAACTTGTGGAATGCCAATTTATCTTACCATTTCTACTGATTTGCATGCCACTTATGGTTTTCATATGCACATTTTTGTGGAACAGTTTCATTAAATGTATAATAAGATCTTCCTATTCAAAATCATTGTCATGTGGTTCATCAAAATTCCATCCAAATCTAAATGAAAATTATACAAACCTAAAAAGTAACTTCTATTGTCATTGCCAATTATATCAAAATAGCCTATAAATCCAATAAATAACAACATTGCAGCCTGCAGGTAGAAAATATCCTATGAATCACATTGGCTACGCATGGCCTGTCTGCAACACACTTGAAAAATTGTATGAACGATTAACTTGTGTCTGGCCTGAAGCTCCTTGCAACATTATATAAAATATTGTGGGACCTCAGAGTTTCCTGCACCAGTGAGCTCGGGACAGAAGAATATGTAGGCTTTTTGCGCAAGGGATAAAAAAGTAATCAAGTAGGCCTATTTTATGAAGTTTCCACTGGATCAGAGCATGACATTTTTCAGTTTCACGCTGAGTGGTTATCGAAAGGGATGGAAAGATTTTTCAAATACATTGAGTAATTTTTGTCATTCTCAATGGATGTAAAAACAGACTTTGTTAGCTTGTTGTTTGAGGTGAAGAAAACATTACTTTGAGAAGCTCCACAGTTCATTAGTGGAGGTGCATTAAGACAGTCAGAAATACTATCAGATGCCCAAATGGGCACATCTACAGTGCATTCTGAAATTATTCAGACCCCTTGACTTTAATCACATTTTGATATGTTACAGCCTTATTCTAAAATAGATTACATAGTTATTTTTCAATCTACACACAATACCCCATAATGACAAAGCAAAACAGGTTTTTAGATTTTTTTTCAAATGTATTACAAATAAAACACTGAAATATCACATCTACATAAGAATTCAAATCGTTTACTAAGTATTTTGTTGAAGCACCATTGGCAGCGATTATAGGCTCGATTCTTCTTGGGTATGACGCTACAAGCTTAGCACACCTGTATTTGGGGAGTTTCTCCCATTCTTCTCTGCAGATCCTCTCAAGCTCTGTCAGGTTGGATGGGGAGTGTCACTGCACAGAGATGTTTGGGCTCTGGCTGGGCCACTCAAGGACATTCAGAGACTTGTCCCAAAGCCATTTCTGCATTGTCTTGGCTTTGTGCTTAGACTCATTGTCCTGTTGGTAGGTGAACCTTGGCCCGAGTCTTAGGTCCAGAGCACTCTGGAGCAGGTTTTCATCAAGGATCTCTCTGTACTTTGCTCCGTTCATCTTGCCCTCAATCCTGACTAGTCTCCCAGTCCCTGCCGCTGAAAAACATCCCCACAGCATGTTGCTGCCACCACCATGCTTCACCGTAGGGATGGTGCCAGGTTTCCTCCAGACATGACGCTTGGCATTCAGGCCAAAGAGTTCAATCTTGGCTTCACCAGACCAGAGAATCATGTTTCTCATGGTCTGAGATTCCTTCCAAGAGGGCTGTCATGAGCCTTTTACTGAGGAATGGCTTCCGTCTGACCACTCTAAAATAAAGGTGGAGTGCTGCAGAGATTGTTTTCCTTCTGGAAGGTTCTCCCATATCCACAGAGGAACTCTGGAGCTCTGTCAGAGTGACCATCGGGTTCTGGTCACCTCCCTGACCAAGGCTATTCTCCCCTAATTGCTCAGTTTGGCTAGGCGGCCAGCTCTAGGAAGAGTCTTGGTGGTTCCAAACTTCTTCCATTTAAGATGCTGCAGAAATTTTTGGGTACCCTTCTCCAGATCTGTGCCTCAACACAATCCTGTCTCGGAACTCAACGGACAATTCCTTCGACCTCATGGTTTGGTTTTTGCTCTGACATGCGCTGTCAACTGAAGGAGAGTGATGGAGTGCTGCGTCAGATGACCTCGCCTCCACTATCAGCCGACTTCAACCCAATTGAGAGGGTTTGGGATGAGTTGGACTGCAGAGTGATGGAAAAGCAATGAACAGGTGCTCAGCATATGTGGGAACTCCTTCAAGACTGTTGGAAAGCATTCCAGGTGAAGCTGGTTGAGAAAATGTCAATGTTGTGCAAAGCTGTCATCAAGGCAAAGGGTGGCTACTTTGAAGAATCTAAAATATATTTTGATTTGTTCAACACTTTTTTGGTTACTACATGATTCCATATGTGTTATTTCATAGTTTTGATGTCTCACTATTATTCTACAATGTAGTAAAAAATAGTAAAAATAAATAAAAACCCTTGAATGAGTAGGTGTGTCCAAATATTTGGCTGGTACTGTATGTATTTGCTACCGCTCAACAACAACAAAAATCTCTGCCGACCAAGAGCCTATTGACCAAACAATTAACCAGTGGAATAATTGTGGTCAGCCGTATGTGTCTTACACTGACTGTAATGAATACAAGTACATTTGTCACATTCATCTAAAAAAAAGAAACACACATCTGATTATTACATTAGCAAAGAGTTAGGGGGATTCCCCAGTGGCTTGATGGGGTTGTGATAGGGGGTTGGCTTTTGTGTCAGCCAGGATCGAGAGGGGAGAGGAGGGGGAGGAAGGTTTACTGGGCTTGGAGAACCACTGGGAGGTTCAGCACAGATGGAGTCTCAGGCCCGCTGAACTGCACTCAATGTCAGATGCACTTTTCAGGGAAGCCCCTGGGAATCGGAGGCCTTTGGCAGATTTCTTTTTAAATACATACACCGTTCAAAAGTTTGGGGTCACTTAGACATTTCCTTGTTTTTGAAAGAAAAGCTCATGTTTTGCCCATTAACATAACATCAAATTGATCCGAAATACAGTGTAGGCATTGTTAATGTTGTAAATGACTGTTGTAGCTGGAAATGGCTGATATTTTATGGGATATCTACAAAGGTGTACAGAGGCCCTGTCGTCCCTGTCTGGACGGGGACTGCGCACTGAAAGCCTGATGCGTGGGGCTGGCTTTGGAGACGCCAGACTATTTACCCGCACCACAGGGCTAGTGCGAGGAGCAGGAGCAGGACGTTCTAGACTGGGCTGACGCACTGGAAGCCTGGTGCGTGGGGCTGGTACTGGAGGTACCAGACTGGGGACACGCACCCCAAGGCTAGTGCGAGGAGCGGGAACAGGACGTACTGGACCATGAGTAGGCACCGGCGGTCTGGAGCGCACCGCCTGCACAACCCGTCCTGGCTGGATGGTAACAGTAGCCCTGCACGAGCAGAGTGCTGGCACAGGGCGAACTGTGATGTGCAGAGGCCTGATGGCTGCCGTGCATAGAGCAGGCGTAGGGTAGCCTGGGCCTAGGAGGCGCACTGGTGGCCTGATGTGCTGTGCAGGCATACTCCTACCCGACTGGATGCCCACTCTAGCACGGCACTTGCGAGGAGCTGGGATCGCTCGAACCGGACTGTGCGTGCGCATGGGCGAGATCGTGCACACTTCCGCATACACCGGTGCTCTCACTGCCAAACGCTTCCCATAATAAACACGGGAAGTTGGCTTAGGGCTTACCCTAAGCCCAGCCAAACTACCCGTGTGGCCCCCCCAAAAAAAATATTTTGGGGCTGCCTCTCGCACTTGCCTCTTGGTGCGTATAATGCCTCATAATAGCGCCGCTCCACCTTGGCTGCCTCCAGCTCCTCCTTAGGGTGCCGATACTCCCCAGCCTGGTGCCAAGGTCCTGCCCCATCCAGAATCTCTTCCCATGTCCATGACTCCACAGAGCTCTGCTGCTGCTCCTTCCTCCGCTGCTTGGTCCGTTTGTGGTGGGTAGTTCTGTCACGGCCGTCGTATAAAGTGGACCAAAATGCAGCGGGAGTCTGTATACTCATCTTCTTTTGATTTGGCAGAAAGAAGGAAAACCAAAACAAAAGTATACAAAAACAACGACGACAAACAGTCCTGTAAGGCATACAGCTATACACGAAACAACTACCCACAAAATCCAATAGAAAAAACACCCCTCTTAAATAGGACCATCAATTAGAAGCAACTAGGAGCAGCTGCTTCCAATTGAAGGTCAACCCAACAAACACCACATAGAAATAGACATACTAGAACTAACAGAACTAGACTAACAAGAACATAACCCAACAAACCCCGAAACACTCTAAACAAACACCCCCTCTTAAATAAGAGCATAGCCCAACAAACCCCGAAACACTCAAAACAAACACACCCCTGCCACGTCCTGACCAAACTACAATAACAAATAACCCCTTATACTGGTCAGGACGTGACAGGCCCATTATCAGCAACCATCACTCCTGTGTTCGAATGGCACGTTGCGTTAGCTAATCCGAGTTTAACATTTAAAAAGGCTAATTGATCATTAGAAATCCCTTTTGTCAAACTAGACACTCTAATGTACTTGTCCTCTTGCTCAGTTGTGCATCGGGGCCTCCCACTCCTCTTTCTATTCTACTTAGAGACAGTTTGCGCTGTTCTGTGAAGGGAGTAGTACACAGTGTTGTACGAGATCTTCAGTTTCTTGTCAATTTCTCACATGGAATGGCCTTCATCTCTCAGAACAAGAATAGACTGACGAGTTTCAGAATAAAGTTATTTGTTTCTGGCCATTTTGAGCCTGTAATCGAACCCACAAATGCTGATGCTCCAGATACTCAACTAGTCTGAAGAATGCACATTTTATTGCTTCTTTAATCAGGACAACAGTTTTCAGCTGTGCTTACATCATTGCAAAAGGGTTTTCTAATGATCAATTAGCCTTTTAACATGATAAACTTGGATTAGCTAACACTATTGGAACACAGGAGTGATGGTTGCTGATAATGGGCCTATGTACGCCTATGTAGATATTCCATAAAAAAAATCTGCCGTTTCCAGATACTGTCAATGTCACGACTTCCGCCGAAGTCGGTCCCTCCCCTTGTTCGGGTGGCGTTCGGCGGTCGACGTCACCGGCTTTCTAGCCACCGCCGATCCATTTTTCATTTTCCATTTGTTCTGTCTTTGTCTTACACACCTGGCTTCACTAAACTAATTGTTCATTATTTAACCCTCTGTTCCCCATGTTGTGTTTGTGAGTGATTGTTTGTTGTAATTCGGTCCGTCTTTGTGGGCTCGTGATTTACTTTGTATATTTGTCTTTTTGAATAAAGACTTTGATTACGCATATCTGCTGTCCTGCGCCTGACTCTCTACACCAGCTACACATAGGGCCGTTACAGTCAATTACAACATTAACAATGTCTACACTGCATTTCTGATCAATTTGATGTTATTTTAATGGACAAAAACTTGGTTTTTCTTTCAAAAACAAGGACATTCTAAGTGAGCCCAAACTTTTTAGATAAAACTAAACTACTGATAATCACGTCACCACATAATTGACTAGAACACTATTTTGCAAAGAAGGTTTACAGTAGCCTCCACAGCACTCTGTAGGGTAGCATCATGGTGTAGCCGGAGGACAGCTAGCTTCCGTCCTCCTCTGGATACATTGACTTTAGTACAAAATCTAGGAGGCTCATGGTTCTCACCCCCTTCCATAGACTTACACAGTAATTGACAACTTCCGGAGAAAGTCCTCCAAACTATCAGAGCCTGTTGCAGCATGAACTGACATGTTGTCCACCCAATCAAAGGATCAGAGAATGAATCTAGTCCTGAAAGCATAAGATACAGCTAGCAGCACTGCAGTGCATAAAATGTGGTAAGTAGTTGACTCAAAGACAAAGACAATAGTTGAACAGTTGTAAAGAAATGTATTTCTTCCAAAATGAAGGAGAAGCAAGAAAGAAATATATAGAGAGAGAGGTTATCATTTTTTTCACCTTCAGTTTCACTTGTTTAGCTAGCAAATGCAGCTAGCTAGTTCAGCCTATGGAAACACCCTGCTTAAATAGAGGGATGCTATGTTAGCTAGCTGGCTATGACTATCCCACATAACACTGGAACTCTTCCAAGTCAAGGCAAGCTTATATTTTAATAATTTATTGCCTCTGGGGCACACCGGTGTAACGGCTTACGGACTATACACTGTAACATTATTGCATGATTGTAGCGGGTTTACTGACGTGTTAGTTCTGTTAGCTATGCTGACTATGATGATACTTTAGCAAATATGGTGACAACGATGTAGGCTGTGTGTAGCGGTTCGACTTGGAACGTTTTTTTCGCCTGGTCACATACAGCTGATGTGTTGCGCATTGAAGTCCACAAGCGAAGGGAAGAGGTGAGAGGAGGAGAGCGCATGCAAGAAGGAATACAACTTGGCTGCTACAAAAGTGAACCATGTTTACTCGTGATCAAGGGTGTATTCATTCCACTGATTCTGTTGAAAACATTTCTTAAACGGAAGCAAACGCAACAAAACGGGGATAAACATACCTGAATTTGTCCAATAGAAACTCTTGGTTGCAAGTGTGTCACTGTTTGTCACCTCAAATTTGTCTCTCGACCTGTGTGCACCTACGTTGTAAACTTTCATTCATAGGCTCGGTTGTAGCAACCTCATGATGGGTATAGGGAACATGTTAGTATCATGTAGTAGCCTAAACATACCGATGTTACATTGAACTGGGTGAATGGAATATGAATGACGGTCATCCAGTATGTTGTAAAAGAAATAAGGCCACGCTCATTAAAAAAAAATTGGCCTCCCTCATCTTAAACGGCACTGACCGCCACTGCTCCAGAGTTCCTCTATGGATATGGGAGAACCTTCCAGAAGGACAACCATCTCTACAGCACTCTAACAATCAGGCAAAAGACGAAAGCCACTCTTCGGTAAAAGGCACATGACAGCCGCTTGGAGTTTGCCAAAAGGCACCTAAAGACTCTCAGACCATGAGAAACAAGATTATCTGGTCTGATGAAACCAAGACTATACTCATTGGCCTGAAAGCCAAGTGTCACATCTGGAGGAAACCTGGCAACATCCCTACGGTGAAGCATGGTGGTGGCAGAATCATGCTGTGGGTCGGTGTTTTTCAGCAGCAGGGACTGGGAGACTAGTCAGGATTGAGGGAAAGATGAACGGAGCAAAGTACAGAGAGATCCTTGATGAAAACCTGCTCCAGAGTGCTCCGGACCACAGACTGGGGCGAAGGTTCACCTTCCAATAGGACTAAGCTCACAGCCAAGACAACGCTACAGTGGCTTCGGGACAAGTCTCTGAATGTCCTTGAGTGGCACTGCCAAAACCCGGACTTGAACCCGATTGAACATCTCTGGAGAGACCTGAAAATAGCTGTAAAAAGGTCAAGGGGTCTGGGGTCTGAATACTTTCTGAATGCACTGAAAACGTGACATACAACAATTTCAAAGATTTTACTGATTGGCTGTTGATTGTGGCCTGTGGAATGTTCTCACTCCTCTTTAATGTCTGTGTGAAATTGCTGGATATTGGCGGGAACTGAAACACGCTGTTGTACACGTCGATCAAGAGCATCCCAGACATGCTCAATGGGTGACATGTCTGGTGAGTATGCAGGCCATGTAAGAACTGGGATATTTTCATTTTACAGGAACTGTGTAGAGATCCTTGTGACATGTTGAAATATGAGGTGATATGAGGCGATGGATGAATGGTACGACAATAGGCCTCAGGATCTCATCACGGTATCTATTTGCATTCAAATTGCCATTGATAAAATGCAATTGTGTTCATTGTCCCTAACGTATGCCTGCCCATACCGTAATCCCACCACCCATGGGGCACAACATCAGCAAACCGCTCGCCCACACGACACCATTCCGTCTGCCATGTATCTAGTTAAGTTGAAACCGGGATTCATCCTTGAAGAGCACACTTCTCCAGCATACCAGTGGCCATCGAAGGTGAGCATTTTCTCACTGAATTCGGTTATGACGCCAAACTGCAGTCAGGTCAAGACCCTGGTGAGGATGGCAAGCACGCAGATGAGCTTCCCTGAGACATTTCTGAAAGTTTATGCAGAAATTCTTCTGTTGTGCAAACCCACAGTTTCCTCAGCTGTCAGAGTGGCTGGTCTCAGACGATCCCACAGGGGAAGAGGCCGGATGTGGAGGTCCTGGGCTGGCGTGGTTACATGTGGTCTGCGCTTGTGAGGCCGGTTGGACTTACTGCTAAATCCTCTAAAACGACGTTGCAGGAGGCTTATGGTAGAGAAATTAACATTAAATACATTTGTCAAAAACATTTTTGCACGTATGGAACATTTTGGGGATCTTTTATTTCAACTCATGGAATATGGGACCAACACTTTACATGCTGCGTTTATATTTTTGTTCAGTATAGTTATCTACGGTGTTTTGCTATTAACCACCATTAATTAAAATTTGATTTGCTACACTAATTCCCACTCTGTGGCTGTGTAGCTGCTCTCTCTCTCTCTCTCTCAGGTTTTCGCTTGGCTTGATGTGGGCTCTCCTCTCTCCATCCACCGGTGCTGCTGCACTACCCCTCTCTGCTGTCTCTGCAGGATCAAGATCGCTTGATTGACCATGAAAACGTGGGAGCTGGCTCTGGAGCCAATTAGACTTCTTTATCATTCTTCTCAATGGGAGTCATGTAGTCAAGGTCTAACAGCAGAGAGAGTGTGTCTGCGCGTGTTTGTGTGCGCACGCGTGCGCATGTGCGCGTGTATTAGAGAGTTTTGATATAACCTTCTCAGACATAGGAATTAGTAATGTCATTTAAAAAAAAATCTAATTTTGTAAAAAATAAAATTGTTATGTTATCCATGGTATGCATTAGCTAAAGAACAAGGTTACAGAAGACAAATCCATCATTTTCTACTGTAAAGTACTGTAATTTCTGCAATTGCACATAATCCATGTCACCCAACATTATGACTGTTAGCGATTTACCAGGATTTATTTTACCACGTACAGTGCAATCGGAAAGTATTCAGACCGCTTGACTTTTTCCACATTTTATTACGTTACAGCATTATTCTAAAATATATTAAATTGCTTTTCTTCCTCATCAGTCTACACACAATACCCCATAATGACAGAGACAATACAAAAATGGATATATGACATTTACATAAGTATTCAGACCCTTTACTCAGTACTTTGTTGAAGCACCTTCGGCAGCGATTAGAGTTTGATCCCCTCTGTCGAAGATGCTTGGACCTCCTTTTTTTTATATTTTCAGTGGTATTGTTAACAAACACTTCCCATAAAGAAAATGAGAATTAAAACAGGTTCAGCCCCTGGTTCGACCGGGATCTTGCAGAGTTACTCCACCTCAAGAATTGCATTTGGCAAAAGGCTAGGCAATTGCATACTCAGGCTGACTGGCTCTCGTTCAGGCAAATGAGAAATAAGTGCACTCAGGATACCCGGAAGGCCAAAGTTAGTTACTTTTAGGAGCAGTTCTCTCGCTTTAGGTCTAACCCCAAGAAGTTCTGCAAAACGGTTAAAGACCTGGAGAATAAACCCTCCTCCTCACACTGCCCATGTCCCTTAAAGTTGATGCTTTGGTTGTTACTGACAAGAAGCACATGGCTGAGCTCTTTAATCTTCATTTAGTCAGGATTCCTATTTGACTCAGCCATGCCTCCCAGCCCCAAAATGTCTTTATATCCCACCCATTCTAATGCGACTACCCCCGATGCTTCTCCCTCTTTATCCCCTGCCCCGCTACAAAGTTTCTCCCTGCAGGCAGTCACTGAGTCCGAGGTGCTAAAGGAGCTCCTGAAACATCTGGGTCAGATGATTTAGACCCTTTCTTCTTTAAGGTTGCTGCCCCTATCATTGCCAAGCCTATCTCCAACCTTTTTAACCTTCCCATTGCTTGGAAGACAGCCACAGTTCGTCCTTTATTTAAAGGGGGAGATAAAGCTGATCCTAACTGTTATAGGCCTATTTCTATTTTGCCCTGTTTATCAAAAGTGTTGTAAAAACTGACTGGCTTTCTTGATGTCTATGGTATTCTCTCTGGTATGCAATCTGGTTTCTGCTCAGGTTATGGATGTGTCACTGCAAACTTAAAGGTCCTCAATGATGTCACCATTGCCCTTGATTCTAAGCAATGTTGTGCTGCTGTTTTTATTGACTTGGCCAAAGCTTTTGATACGATAGACCATTCCATTCTTGTGGGCCGGCTAAGGAGTATTGGTGTCTCTCAGGGGTCTTTGGCCTGGTTTGCTAACTACCTCTCTCAAAGAGTGCAGTGTATAAAGTCAGAAGATCTGCTGTCTCAGCCACTGCCTGTCACCAAGGGAGTACCCCAAGGCTCAATCCTAGGCCCCACGCTCTTCTCAATTTACATCAACAACATAGCTCAGGCAGTAGGAAGCTCTCTCATCCATGTATATGCAGATGATACAGTCTTATACTCAGCTGGCCCCTCCCCGATTAAATGGTCCACAACAAAGCTTACTTAGTGTCCAACAAGCTTTCTCTACTCTGAACCTTGTTCTGAACACCTCCAAAACAAAGGTCATGTGGTTTGGTAAGAAGATTGCCCCTCTCTCCACAGGTGTGATTACCTCTGAGGGTTTAGAGCTTGAGGTAGTCACCTCATACAAGTACTTGGGTGTATGGCTAGATGGTACACTGTCCTTCTCTCAGCACATATCAAAGCTGCAGGCTGAAGTTACATCCAGACTTGGTTTCCTCTATTGTAATCGCTCCTCTTTCACCCCAGCTGCCAAACTAACCCTGATTCAGATGACCATCCTACCCATGCTAGATTATGGAGACACAATTTATAGATCGGCAGGTAAGGGTGCTCTCGAGCGGCTCGATGTTCTTTACCATTTGGCCATCAGATTTGCCACCAATACTCCTTATAGGACACATCACTGCATTCTATACTCCTCTGTAAACTGGTCATCTCTGTATACCAGGGAGTAGACCCACTGGTTGATGTTTATTTATAAAACCCTCTTCGGCCTCATTCCCCCCCATCTGAGATATCTACTGCAGCCCTCATCCACCACATACAACACCCGTTCTGCCAGTCACATTCTGTTAAAGGTCCCCAAAGTACACACATCCCTGGGTCGCTCGTCTTTTCAGTTCGCTGCAGCTAGCGACTGAAACGAGCTGCAACAAACTCTCAAACTGGACATTTTCATCTCAATCTCTTTATTCAAAGACTCAATCATGGACACTCTTAATGACAGTTGTGGCTGCTTTGTGTGATGTATTGTTGTCTCTACATTCTTGGCCTTTGTGCTGTTGTCTGTGCCCAATAATGTTTTTCTTGGGCACAGGAGGGCTTTTGCAGGAGGCCTTTTGCCTTTTGGTAGGCCGTCTTTGAAAATAAGAATTTGTTATTAACTGACTTGCCTAGTTAAATAAAGGTTAAATAAAATAAAGAGCCTCAAGTCTTCTTGGATATGACACTACAAGCTTGGCACACATGTATTTGGGGTGTTTCTCCCATTCTTCTCTGCAGATCATCTCAAGCTATGTCAAGTTGGATGGGAAATGTCGCTGCACTGCTATTTTGAGGTCTCTCCAGAGATGTTTGATCGGGTTCATGTCCAGGCTCTGGCTGATTCACTCAAGGATCCTCTCAAGCTCTGTCAGGATGGATGGGGAGCGTCACTGCACAGAGATGTCTGGGCTCTGGCTGGGACACTCAAGGACATTCAGAGACTTGTCCCGAAGCCCCTCCTGCGTTGTCTTGGCTGTGTGTTAGGGTCATTATCCTGTTGGAAGGTGATCCTTCCAGTCTGAGGTCCGGAGCGCTCTGGAGCAGGTTTTCATCAAATATTTCTCTGTACTTTGCTCTGTTCATCTTTCCCTCGATCCTGACGAGTCTCCCAGTCCCTGCCGCTGAAAAACATCCCCACAGCATGATGCTGCCACCACCATGCTTCACCGTAGGGATGGTGCCAGGTTTCCTCCAGATGTGACACTTGGTATTCAGGCCAAAGAGTTCAATCTTGGTTTCATCAGACCAGATGATCTTGTTTCTCATGGTCTGAGAGTCCTTTATGTGCCTTTTGGCAAACTCCAAGCGGGCTGTCATGTGCCTTTAACCGAAGAGTCGTTTCCGTCTGGCCACTCTACCATAAAGGCCTGATTGGTGGAGTGCTGCAGAGATTGTTGTCCTTCTGGAAGGTTCTTCCATCTCCACAGAGGAACTCTGGGGCTCTGTCAGAGTGACTATTGGGTTCTTGGTCACCTGCCAGACCAAGGACCTTGTCCCCCAACTGCTCAGTTTGGCCAGAAGGCCAGCTCTAGGAAGAGTCTTGATGGTTCCATTTAAGAATGATGGAGGCCACTGTGTTCTTGGGGACCTTGAATGCTGCAGACATTTTTTGGTACCCTTCCCTCAACACAATCCTGTCTCGGAACTCTACGAACAATTCCTTTGACCTCATGGTGTTGTTTTTGCTCTGACATGCACTGTCAACTGTGGGACTTTATATAGACAGGTGTGTGCCTTTACAAATCATGTCCAATCAATTGAATTTACCACAGGCGGACTCCAATTAAATTGTAGAAATATCTCAAGGATGATCAATGGAAACAGGATGCACCTAATCTCAATTTTGAGTGTCATAGCAAAGGCTCTCAAAACGTATGCAAATAAGGTATTTCTGTTTTTTATGTTTAATAAATGTGCAAATTTAAAATAAAATAAACTGTTTTTGCTTTGTCATGATGGTGTATTGTGTATAGATTGATGAGGAAACATATTACTTTAATCAATTATGGAATAAGGCCGTAATGTAATTTTTTTGGAAAGGTCAAGGGGTCCTTTCCGAATGCACTGTATGTACACACATACACACACGACATATGCACACACTGCATACACACATCACGTACACATACACACCGCGTACACACACACACACACACACACACACACACACACACACACACACACACACACACACACACACACACACACACTCATTATACAAATTCTAGTCTGACCTGTCACTTGCTGGCCAGAAGCCACCAAGTGTGTTTACACTTTCATGTCCAATTACAGGGAGCTTTCTCATCACAAAAATGTGTATTGAAATGTTATTGATAGCATTTCATTACCAAATTGCTAATGTTGTTCATTGGAGTGATAGAACAACATTAAGAATTATTTCACCCAGTGTTTCCCCTATATTATTTTCCAGCCGGGCTGAGAAGCCATCCAAAATAGAAAATGTTGGCCTCTTATAAACAACATTTTAAATTGAAACTACTTTAAGCCAAATTTGATCAGGCAGGGAGCTGACAGATCGGCAGGGGGCCCACCCTGACTATACGATGGTAGTGAAAGCACTGCTTCCATCAGTGACTTAGCATTAATTGCCATCAGACATGTTTGTCATAAATGTATTTTACCAGAACACTGTTTATGTGCAGGTGAGCTGGCTGAGGCATCTGTGCTGAATCAGTATCATTCAATGATTCTCCCCTTAATTGACTGGTTTGAGAAGAACCAAGTGTTTTTTTTTTATCATCATATTGTCAGGAAGCAGCTGCCAGCTGTGCAGGATGTCTATAATGCAATCAGCCAGTTTGTGGAGTACTTCAAATCCTCATTGCCTCTGACAATGTTTCTCAAGAAAGCTAATAATCCACCTCAATTGATCTGCTTCTCTCTGCCTTACTTTGGCCAACCCTTCCTATTCATACACTCATATTTAATGTACTTCATGCTCTATTGGCGAGTTATTTGATGATCCCTATAAAAATGACACGGAATCGACTGGTTCTATTAAAAAGTAACACAATTATGATGATTTGTGCAGACAGGAGAATTGTGCCGTATTTGTCTTAAACAGTTCTAACTACACCATATAACTGCTAAGTAAATTGGGGAATGTGAAAAGTGCTCAGATATATGCTAAATTAACAACTTGCGTTATGACAGCAGCTTTTTATTCCTTGATTTGGCATTTAATTGTGCTGCTTTTTCACACCTGCCAACAATTAAAATGTTGGGGTTTTCAGCAGATTAATCAGTTGGAGCAAGAAGAATGGTGGAAAAAAGGGTAGGAGGAGGGATGTGTAGTTTGTGTTTAATAGTAACTGTAGTATGGCTGTTTTTGAAGGTTATGTGCATTATTTGTGAATGATCTTAAGGGCACATCAATGGAAGAAGAATGTCTTTTGCACTCAAAATGGTCTACTTCAAAATGGCCCTACTGATGCATCATTACCAGTGATGAAAAGGACCTTGGCTACTCTGGGTCTCTGGCGTCAGTGATCAATGACCTCAGTTCTAAAACTCGAAATGACCCTCTCAACAGTTATTTTCATGTCAGTCACCCTCGCCGGCGTGAGTACTGTTAGGAAGCTCTCCATAGTGCTTTCAGTGCTTGTGTAAAGCTCAATTTCCATGTTTGTAATCCTTAACATTTTAATCATCTGCCATGTCAAATGCTAAACCATCCTGTGCTATTTCTTTTTTTTCGTCCCCTTTTATTTTTGTATTTTTTTTTATCTGTTCTTTTTTTTGTTATTATTATTCCGTTGATAACACCTCAAAAGGAATTACAGCATGACACTTGAGTCATGGAGAGAGAAAATAATTGGCGCCGTAAAATATTGTCATGGCTAGACTGTCTGAGAGGCTTTCTAATTGTTTTGACGATTATTATTCTTAAATGGCCCTGCATTAACACAATCGTTTTGTTGGCAGGTTGAGTGTCTCCGACAGAGAACGAAGTAAAGGTAAGAGATTCTGAAGAGACAGGTCATTACAATTACCAGGATTAAAAGAGGACATGTGGGGTGATTAGTGGACCTGCTAATGCAGGATTAATGCTGGGATAAAGAGACAACAAAACAATACAACAACTATCAGCAATGCTAGCTCAAAGCTACAGAGCGTAAGCCTAGCTATGTTGTGCTGTTTACTATTTTTAAGTCGCTAACCCTTAACCCCCTCCTATGTCCCAGACAGTCTCGTGTTCTGACTTCAGTCTTGCCCCCATCTCTCACCCATCCAGCCCCCCATCTCTTTTCATCATCCACCGATCTCGTTCTGTCTCTCTCCTCCTCTCCTACCTCTATTAACCTTCCCTCCTTTCATCTTTTAGCTTGTTGCAAGAAACCAGTCACCTTTAAGTTCTCACTGCTCGGATCCTCTTTTACTTAATGTCATAAAATGAATGACTCAATGGTAACATTTCCCACACAGGTTTGCTATGCTGAGGGATAATTGTGTTTTCGATGTCTGTCTGAATGCTGTCTGTTTACAAGGTCGCAGACCAAATAAACCAAGCGCAGTACGTATCATCCACAAAGTGCTCCTAATGTCAGTATGATACAGACGGGTACCAGAATATCAGTGCTACCTGTAATTTGTACACCTACTGTAATCCCATGGTCTTTTCAAGGTGATATAGCCAAAGAGCTTGTCTCTATTAATATGAAGGAACATATTTGCAAGTGCCGTAATGACTAAAATGCCTTCCTCTAGATTAATACTTTCAGTGTGCAAGAGGGTATTTCTTGAGAACAGTGTATGCATGACAGTGAAACATCACAATCACTCTTTCAACTCTCATAGTCACTGGTAAATCCTTAGGCCAAGGATGAGTAACTTCAGCTTGTGCATTAACTTTGCACTTTGAATTCTATCAAATGAATCAAAGGCGAGTAGTAATTCACAGACACTTTTTAAATTACCAAGGTGCACATGGGAGTTGGCGACAGAACAATGAATAAATAAGTGTCGTCCTTTAAACACTGTTTGCTTGACAGAGGCAAAGTAAACACCATTGTGTTCCTTTTCTCAATGGGTAGGCATTGGAGGAGTGGGTTATAATTGAGTCTAGTGGTGCATGAACTTCTTCAGCAGCAGTCTGGCCCCGTGAAATGATTTCATACTTCTGCAGACCTGGGCATTTCTTTGTTGACAGCGTAACGTAACTACATTCCCAAAATGTTGAGAAATCTTGATTAAAGCGAAGATGAATTATTAAGTTAATGCAGCCGACTTCGGGTGTTGCAGGATCTTTACATGGTTCAACGAACAGCACGGCTCCGCGATCGAATGGAAAACACTTGGCAGCTTTCAAGGGCAATTATTTAAACCCTTAATCACACCCCCCTGCTCTAAATGTCAAATATGGAAAACAGGAGTACATGACATCGCAGCCAATTTAGCCAATTCACACCAAACGCACACTGTACTTTCCTCCCTCCCCCTCCCCTTCCCACCTCAACTTTGTACTGTACATTTTCCAGAATGGGTTTCTTCTCAGCCCGACTATCATCACCTCACGTGTGATGGATGCATGTTTGCATTGCATGCTGGGGCTGGGGCATGCGGATGCTGTGTGGATGCCGTGATCCATCGTGTAAAGAGGGAAGGTACCGGTGGGTTGATAGTGGAACTGTCAGGAGGCAAGAGGAGACACGGCTAGGGAGGGCCGGAGGTCCGCCTTAAATCAGCAGATGGGATATGGCCAAACAGACTACATTGAAAATGGCTGACGTGCGGTGATAGATAAGGTGCCGAGTGGATGCCCTCCTGTAATACCCAGAGACAAAGAGGAGGGAGAGGGAGAAGAGGACCAATGTTCCAGTAATGATGGAACTGGAAGAGGCAGACACTTGAATTGCCCTAGTGATGATCAACCACTGACACAAGGTGTTTGAAGACAGCGTTTCACCTTGAGAGATGAATGTCTCCAGATCAGATGAGGTTTTATTGTCCTCGTAGAGCGTGCTGGATGATGACAGATATACAGTGCATTCGGAAAGTATTCAGACCCATTGACTTTCTCCACATTTTGTTACAGTACAGCCTTATTCTAAAATGTATTAAACATAATTTTTTTTATCATCAATCTACACGCAATACCCCATAATGAAAAAGTGAAAACAGGTTTTTAGATTTTTTTTCTCCAAATGTATTAAAATGTGAAATAGATATACCTTATTTACATACTGTGGCAAGAAAAAGTATGTGAACCCTTTGGAAATACCTGGATTTCTGCATAAATTGGTCATAAAATTTGATCTGACACTCATCTAGGTCACAACAATAGACAAACAGTCTGCTTAAACTAATAACACACAAACAATTCTACGTTTTAATTTCTTTGTTGAACACACCATGTAAACATTCACAGTGCAGGGTGGGAAAAGTATATAAACCCTTGGATTTAATAATTGGTTGACCCTCCTTTGTCAGCAATAACCTCAACCAAGCGTTTTCTGTAGAGCGGATCAGGCCTGCACAACGGTCAGGAGGAATTTTGGACCATTCCTCTTTACAAAATTGTTTCAGTGCAGCAATATTCCTGGGATGTCTGGTGTGACATGCTCTCTTGAGGTCATGCTACAGCATCTCAAATCGGGTTGAGGTTATGCGTATTTTCTTCTGTTGAAGCCATTTTGTTGATTTACTTCTGTGTTTTGGGTCGTTGTCCTGTTGCATTACCCTACTTCTGTTGAGCTTCAATTGGAGCACAGCCTAACATTCTCCTGCACTCTACTGCAAAACGTCTTGATAAATTTGGGAATTTATTTTTCTGTCGATAATAGCAAGCTGTCCAGGCCCTGAGGCAGTAAAGCAGCACCAAACCATGATGCTCCCTCCACCATACTTTACAGTTGGGATGAGGTTTTGATGTTGGTGTGCTGTGCCTTTTTGTCTCCACATATAGTGTTGTGTTCCTTCCAAACAACTCAACAGTAGTTTCATCTGTCCACAAAATATTTCGCCAGTACCACTGTGGAACATCCAGGTGCACTTTTGCAAACTTCAGACGTGCAGCAATGTTTTGTTTGGACAGCAGTGGCTTCTTCTGTGGTGTCCTCCCATGAACACCATTCTTGTTTAGTGTTTTATGTATTGTAGACTCGTCAACAGAGATGTTAGCATGTTCCAGATATGTCTGTAAGTCTTTATCTGACACTCTAGGATTCTTCTTAACCTCATTGAGCATTCTGCGCTGTGCTGTTGCAGTCATCTTTGCAGGACAGCCACTTCTAGGGAGAGTAACAACAGTGCTGAACTTTCTCCATTTATAGACAATTTGTCTTACCGTGGACTAATGAACATCAAGGCTTTTAGAGATACTTTTGTAACCCTTTCCAGCTTTATGCAAGTCAACAATTCTTAATCTTGGGTCATCTGAGATCTCTTTTGTTCGAGGCATGGTTCACATCAGGCAATGCTTCTTGTGAATAGCAAACTCAAATTTTGTAAGTGTTTTTTAGGGCAAGGCAGCTCTAACCAACATCTCCAATCTCGTCTCATTAATTGGACTCCAGGTTAGCTGACTCCTGACTTCAATTAGCTTTTGGAGAAGTCATTAGCCTAGGGGTTCACATACTTTTTTTATTAATTTCAGCACACTATGTTTGTCTATTGTTGTGACTTAGATGAAGATCAGATCAAATTTGATGACCAATTTATGCAGAAATCCAGGTAATTCCAAAGGGTTCACATACTTTTTCTTGCCAATGTAAGTATTCAGACCCTTTGCTATAAGACTCAAAATTAAGCTCAGTTGCATCCTGTTTCCATTGATCATCCTTGAGATGTTTCTACAACTTGATTGGAGTCCACCTATGGTAGATTAAATTGATTGGACATGATTTGGAAAGGCACACACCTATCTATATAAGTGCATGTCAGAGCAAAAACCAAGCCATGAGGTTGAAGGAATTGTCCATAGATCTCCGAGACAGGGTTGTGTCGAGTCACATATCTGGGGAAGGGCACCAGAAAATGTCTGCAGTATTGAAGGTCCCCAAGACCACAGTGGCCTCCATCATTCTTAAATAGAAGAAGTTTGGAACCACCAAGACTTCCTAGAGCTGGCCGCCCGGCAAACCTGAGCAATCAGGGGAGAAGGGCCTTGGTCTGGGAGGTGACCAAGAACCCGATGGTCACTCTGACGTAGCTCCAGAGTTCCTCTGTGGAGATGAATGAACCTTCCAGAAAGACAACCCTCTCTGCAGCACTCCACCAATCAGGCCTTTATGGAGTTTGCCAAAAGGCAACTATAGGACTCTCAGACCATGAGAAACGAGATTCTTTGATCTGATGAAACCAAGATTGAACTCTTTGGCCTGAATGCCAAGCGAGGGAAAGATGAACGAAGCAAAGTACCTACTCCAGACCGCTCAGGAAGATTCACCTTCCAACAGGACAATGACCCTAAGCACACAGCCAAGACAACGCAGGAGTGGCTTCGGGACAAGTCTCTGAATGTCCTCGATTGGCCCAGCCAGAGTTCGGACTTGATCCCGATCAAACATCTCTGCAGAGACCTGAAAATAGCTGTGCAGCGAAGCTCCCCATCCAACCTGACAGAGCTTGAGATGATCTGCAGAGAAGAAAGAGAGAAACTCCCCAAATACAGGTGTGCCAAGCTTTTAGCGTCATACCCAAGACAACTCGAGGCTGTGATAGCTGACAAAAGTGACATTTTAGTTGTTTTTTTACATTTTCAAAAATGTGTGTAAATTGATGAGGGGAAAAAAACGATTTAATACATTTCATAATAAGGCTGTAACATAACAAAATGTGGAAAAAGTCAAGAGATCTGAATGCTTTCCGAATGCACTGTAAGTATGCACAAAACAAAGAATGTGACAGCACAGGGAGTGCGTCATCACATCACATCACTGCCTTGGCTTCACTGGGCCTTGGAGAATAGGCCTCAAATGGACTATAAAGTGTTCCTGCAATGAAAGGCAAGTTAACCCATTTCAGACTACTCAGTAGCATTTCTCCAACTGAAACATTGTTACAAAATGGTTGAAATGCGAAGCTGTGCAGTGAGAAACAGCGCAGACGTTTGAAGATTTCAATGACGTTTTCGGCAGAGTTTAGGGATTTTGGAGTCATATGGGATAAAGATGACCCACCCCTAACAGTTTACCGTTAAATCTATATCATAAATGAATCTATCCTATTTGATTAATCCAGGCCTGGTCTGATGCCTAGTAAGTCCTGCAGTATCTTACTAAAAGGTCCAGAGAGTGAGTCAGCGATTTCTCCCTGTGGGAGCTAGCCTTGCTCTGATTTTAGGCCAGGGAAACAGGTAGATTAAGGTAAGATTAGTCTGAGCTGTATAAAGAGTTAGCAGCCACGCTGATTGTTCCCGACAACTCAGCGACTCTCAAAGGTTACGACAAGCTCGACATGTTGTAGAATTAATGAGGGGAGAGAAAAGAGGAAGAGCAAGGGAGGGTGGCTGTGATGGGGATTCTGTCTCACCATGCATTTCAGCTCCATTCTGCAATAACAACACCAAAAAAGCCCCCCTTACTTTATTTTCAGCAAATGATGTCTACCCTTCAGCCTGAATGAAAAAGACAGTCAGACCTTGTATTGTTGCTCGGAGAGTAGTCATTTAGGTTGTTTCACTTTATCTCTTTGATGATCACTCTAACCGCCAATTATAAAACAGTGATTAGATGTAGAGGCCGTTCAGACAGAGGTAAAGGCATGAACGCCCACCTGTCTCTGGCATACACCAGCATCGGCGAACGAGAAGGACCCCGTGGCTCCGCTACTCAAGTGGGCGGCAGGATTCACACAGAGGCTTTAAAACTCCTCTTTTTAAGTTCCAATGAAGGAAAGTTTGAAAGTTGAAAAGAGACTGTGTGAAATGGCAAGCGGTGCCTTGCTTTGGTGTTTCAACTGAAATAATAAGGTGTGTTCACAGATAGTTGTCCCAGACATGTACAGAGCAGCCATATTGGATGACTCACTTGTGTCTGTGAGAGATGAGATGCAGAATGCTCAAGCCCCACGTGTTTTGAGCTAGCTGAATCAGTCCCGATATATTGGATGATCTTGAAAATTGGGATTTTCACTATTTGGTCTGCACTGTTCGGTCCTCTTGACCTAATGGTTATTTTGATGGTATTTTGATGGTTATTTTGATGGTATTTTGATGGTTATTTTGATAGCTCCACGGCGATAGGCTCCAGTGAACAGTATCTGTCTCTGTGTTAGTCTGGCAAAAACGCCATTATGTGGAATGTAGGATGTTTTCTTGGCTTTGTAATTGCCTTCATTGTTCATATTCCAAGATGAGCGCGTGCAAACACTTCCACCCACTGTACTTAACAATTTTTTTTTTTTTAAATACTGCGACTATTATAAATAACTCCAACGCTGCCTCCTTTCTTTGGTTACTTAACCTGTTGTGTAAGGAACTTGATTTATTACAATTGCCTTGTGAATAACAATTACTCATGTGAATTCATACATTTAACCCATGTCGAGAAAGATACAGTGCAATGTTATTCCATCTGATTGGTGACTAGGAATAGCTTGTCTCCTATAGGGAAAGATGGCAAGAGAATACCCCAGTGTTGTTTGGTAACATCCATGAAGAATAAAATATAAACACTCCATCTATTTTAAGAAAGAATTCAAATGAGCGTGTATCGTAAGAAGAGCTATGAGGATCATCCTTCAATCTCCTCTGTGTGACTGGGAAGGCTGCTGAAAGACTGGGGAGAAAGGTGTGTTCGACAGCCAGCGCTAGCACTATGGGCCAAATGGAGGAAGAAGCAGCACTTAATGTAGGGGAATGGATTAGAGGAGCTGATTATGCCTTGAAGGTGAGAAAGAGTGCAGAACAAAGTGAGGGAGAGAGGGGTGAGGAGAGGATTAGGGGAGGAGGCTGAGACAGCAGCAGTAAACACTTACTTTCTACTCCCAAGTGTGACCTCTTTCTCTTTCTTTGTCTAAAGCTGAATATGAGGATGTTCTTCTTGAGAGACAGTACTGTAGTAGTACAGTCTTGCCCCTAGTTCTAATGCAATGCAGGTAGTGGGTCAAGAGGATGGTATACAGTACATACTTACAGTATGAGTGTAGTTTGTGTGACTAGGTCGGGGCATTGGCATTGGACTGAACAAAGGCCCTTTATCGAGCCTATTTTAGTGTAATTCATTTAGTCTATTTCAAACTGGATGTTTCAGTTCACAATGCTTGATAATACATATTCAAGATAAAAAGGGTATCAACTAGAGGTCGACCGATTAATAGGAATGGCCGATTAATTAGGGCCAATTTCAAGTTTTCATAACAAACGGTAATCGGTATTTTTGGCCACCGATTTGCCTAATTAAAAAATACAATTATTTTTTTATTTTTTTAAATTATTATTATTATTTTTTACACCTTTATTTAACTAGGCAAGTCAGATTAAGAACACATTCTTATTTTAAATGACGGCCTAGGAACGGTGGTTAACTGCCTTGTTCAGGGGGGATTCCGGTTACTAGTCCAACGCTCTAACCACCTGCCTTACATTGCACTCCACAAGGAGCCTGCATGGCAGGCTGACTACCTGTTACGCGAGGGCAGCAAGAAGCCAAGGTAAGTTGCTAGCTAGCATTAAACTTATCTTATAAAAAACTATCAATCTTAACATAATTACTAGTTAACTACACATGGTTGATGATATTACTAGTTTATCTAACGTGTCCTGCGTTGCATATAATCGATGCGGTGCCTGTTAATTTCTCATTGAATCACAGCCTACTTCGACAAACGGGTGTTGATTTAAAAGTCCGTTCCGGAATTCCAAATTGAGCAGCAGCTGCTGAAAAATGAGCTCCTACAAATATTGAAATTTACATGGTTTTTAGAGTGAAGTACATCGGAAAAAATCAAAAGAAAACTGCAAGACTGAATAGGAGAAAAAACAAGCAACAAACAAAGAAGATAGGCTTTTGAAATAAGTTACTATTTTTCATAAAATTGTAGTTATCTTAGCTAGCTGAATTGTTTACCAGTTGCTAAGCAGTTGCTAGGGACTCTTTTGGAAGAAGCTAGCTAGGTAACGAAGAATAACAAAGAATATCTAGTTAACAGTAGAAAAGAAAGAGAAAATCAGGACAGAAGAAAAAGGATATCAAAGTGAAACAGTTCTCTAAAGACACAAGAGACAATAATACAAGAAACAACACTTCTGTAGCTTGTCAACTATGTGTCTGTCTATCCCTGTTCTCTCCCCTCTGCACAGGCCATACAAATGCTTCACACCGCGTGGCCGCTGCCACTCTAACCTGGTGGTCCCAGCGCGCACGACCCACGTGGAGTTCCAGGTCTCCGGCAGCCTCTGGAACTGACGGTCTGCGGCCAACAAGGCTGAGTTCATCTCAGCCTATGCTACCCTCCAGTCCCTAGACTTCCTGGCGCTGACGGAAACATGGATTACCACAGATAACACTGCTACTCCTACTGCTCTCTCCTCGTCTGCCCACGTATTCTCGCATACCCCTAGAGCATCGAGCCAGCGGGGTGGTGGCACTGGAATCCTCATCTCTCCCAAGTGGACATTCTCTCTTTCTCCCCTGACCCATCTGTCTATCTCCTCATTTGAATTCCATGCTGTCACAGTTACCAGCCCTTTCAAGCTTAACATCCTTATCATTTATCGCCCTCCAGGTTCCCTTGGAGAGTTCATCAATGAGCTTGACACCTTGGTAAGTTCCTTTCCTGAGGATGGCTCACCTCTCACAGTTCTGGGTGACTTTAACCTCCCCACGTCTACCTTTGACTCATTCCTCTCTGCCTCCTTCTTTCCACTCCTCTCCTCTTTTGACCTCACCCTCTCACCTTCCCCCCCTACTCACAAGGCAGGCAATACGCTTGACCTCATCTTTACTAGATGCTGTTCTTCCACTAATCTCATTGCAACTCCCCTCCAAATCTCCGACCACTACCTTGTATCCTTTTCCCTCTCGCTCTCATCCAACACTTCTCACTCTGCCCCTACTCGGATGGTATTGCTTCCGTCCCAACCTTCGCTCTCTCTCTCCCGCTACTCTCTCCTCTTCCATCCTATCATCTCTTCCCTCTGCTCAAACCTTCTCCAACCTATCTCCTGATTCTGCCTCCTCAACCCTCCTCTCCTCCCTTTCTGCATCCTTTGATTTTCTCTGTCCCCTATCCTCCAGGCCGGCTCGGTCCTCCCCTCCTGCTCCGTGGCTTGACGACTCACTGCGAGCTCACAGAACAGGGCTCCGGGCAGCCGAGCGGAAATGGAGGAAAACTCGCCTCCCTGCGGACCTGGCATCCTTTCACTCCCTCCTCTCTACATTCTCCTCTTCTGTCTCTGCTGCTAAAGCCACTTTCTACCACTCTAAATTCCAAGCATCTGCCTCTAACCCTAGGAAGCTCTTTGCTACCTTCTCCTCCCTCCTGAATCCTCCTCCCCCTCCCCCCCCCTCCTCCCTCTCTGCGGATGACTTCGTCAACCATTTTGAAAAGAAGGTTGACGATATCCGATCCTCGTTTGCTAAGTCAAACGACACGCTGGTCCTGCTCACACTGCCCTACCCTGTGCTTTGACCTCTTTCTCCCCTCTCTCTCCAGATGAAATCTCGCGTCTTGTGACGGCCGGCCGCCCAACAACCTGCCCACTTGACCCTATCCCCTCCTCTCTTCTCCAGACCATTTCCGGAGACCTTCTCCCCTACCTCACCTCGCTCATCAACTCATCCTTGACCGCTGGCTACGTCCCTTCCGTCTTCAAGAGAGCGAGAGTTGCACCCCTTCTGAAAAAACCTACACTCGATCCATCCCATGTCAACAACTACAGACCAGTATCCCTTCTTTCTTTTCTCTCCAAAACTCTTGAACGTGCCGTCCTTGGCCAGCTCTCCTGCTATCTCTCTCAGAATGACCTTCTTGATCCTAATCAGTCAGGTTTCAAGACTGGGCATTCAACTGAGACTGCTCTTCTCTGTGTCACGGAGGCTCTCCGCACTGCTAAAGCTAACTCTCTCTCCTCTGCTCTCATCCTTCTAGACCTATCTGCTGCCTTTGATACTGTGAACCATCAGATCCTCCTCTCCACCCTCTCCGAGTTGGGCATCTCCGGCGCGGCCCACGCTTGGATTGCGTCCTACCTGACAGGTCGCTCCTACCAGGTGGCGTGGCGAGAATCTGTCTCCGCACCACGCACTCTCACCACTGGTGTCCCCCAGGGCTCTGTTCTAGGCCCTCTCCTATTCTCGCTATACACCAAGTCACTTGGCTCTGTCATATCCTCACATGGTCTCTCCTATCATTGCTATGCAGACGACACACAATTAATCTTCTCCTTTCCCCCTTCTGATAACCAGGCGGCGAATCGCATCTCTGCATGTCTGGCAGACATATCAGTGTGGATGACGGATCACCACCTCAAGCTGAACCTCGGCAAGACGGAGCTGCTCTTCCTCCCGGGGAAGGACTGCCCGTTCCATGATCTCTCCATCACGGTTGACAACTCCCTTGTGTCCTCCTCCCAGAGTGCTAAGAACCTTGGCGTGATCCTGGACAACACCCTGTCGTTCTCCACTAACATCAAGGCGGTGACCCGATCCTGTAGGTTCATGCTCTACAACATTCGCAGAGTATGACCCTGCCTCACACAGGAAGCGACGCAGGTCCTAATCCAGGCACTTGTCATCTCCCGTCTGGATTACTGCAACTCGCTGTTGGCTGGGCTCCCTGCCTGTGCCATTAAACCCCTACAACTCATCCAGAACGCCGCAGCCCGTCTAGTGTTCAACCTTCCCAAGTTCTCTCATGTCACCCCGCTCCTCCGCTCTCTCCACTGGCTTCCAGTTGAAGCTCGCATCCGCTACAAGACCATGGTGCTTGCCTACGGAGCTGTGAGGGGAACGGCACCTCCATACCTTCAGGCTCTGATCAGGCCCTACACCCAAACAAGGGCACTGCGTTCATCCACCTCTGGCCTGCTGGCCCCCCTACCTCTGAGGAAGCACGGTTCCCGCTCAGCCCAGTCCAAACTGTTCGCTGCTCTGGCACCCCAATGGTGGAACAAGCTCCCTCACGACGCCAGGACAGCGGAGTCAATCACCACCTTCCGGAGACACCTGAAACCCCACCTCTTTAAGGAATACCTGGGATAGGATAAAGTAATCCTTCTAACCCCCCCCCCCTTAAAAGATTTAGATGCACTATTGTAAAGTGGTTGTTCCACTGGATATCATAAGGTGAATGCACCAATTTGTAAGTCGCTCTGGATAAGAGCGTCTGCTAAATGACTTAAATGTCAAATGTAAAATGTTAACAAGCGCATTTGCGAAAAAAGCATTGTCGTTGCACCAATGTACCTAACCATAAACATCAATGCCTTTCTTTAAAACCAATACACAAGTATATATTTTTAAACCTGCATATTTAGTTAATATTGCCTGCTAACATGAAATTGTGTCACTTATCTTGCGTTCATTGCACGCAGTCAGGGTATATGCAACAGTTTGGGCCGCCTGGCTCGTTGCGAACTAATTTGCCAGAATGTTATGTAATTATGACATAACATTGAAGGTTGTGCAATGTAACAGGAATATTTAGACTTAGGGATGCCACCCGTTAGATAAAATACGGAACGGTTCCGTATGTCACTGAAAGAAAAAACTTTTGTTTTCGAGATGATAGTTTCCATATTCGACCATATTAATGACCTAAGGCTCATATTTCTGTGTGTTATTATGTTATAATTAAGTCTATGATTTGATATTTGATAGAGTAGTCTGACTGGGCGGTGGTAGGCACCAGCAGGCTCATAAGCATTCATTCAAACAGCACTTTCGTGCGTTTTGCCAGCAGTTCTTCGCTGTGCTTCAAGCTGTTTATGACTTCAAGCCGGGTGGGTATAATTTGTGGAATGTTCCAACAGGAATCTATTCCAAAAACTTTGTAAATAACAAGGTTGCCAAAAAAAAGCATACAAAGTTGTATAGTGGCAGAATAAGATAGGGAGTGGTCTATTTCATTGCGTTTTTCACTCATCACGTTTATTCCGAAAAATGTCTCTCCTCACTCTGGTTGCCTATGAACAAACACTAAGAATAAGCTACGTGGTGAGTTGATGCCTATTCGGCAGCTAGTTAGCTAGGTTTGTATGCGTTGCTGCTTTGTATGCGTTGTTGGTTGGCAACCTTTTACTTTACGTTTTTTGGAACAGCTTCCTGTTGGAACGTTCCACAAATTCTACCCACCCCTTCAAGCCTATCAACTCCCAAGATTAGGCTGGTGTAACCGATGTGAAATGGCTAGCTAGGTAGCCGGGTGCGCACTAATGGCGTTTCAAACGTCACTCGCTCTGAGACTTGGAGTGGTTGTTCCCCTTGCTCTACATGGGTAACGCTGCTTCGAGGGTGGCTGTTGTCGATGTGTTCCTGGTTCGAGCCCAGGTAGGAGCGAGGAGAGGGACGGAAGCTATACTGTTACACTGGCAATACTAAAGTGCCTATAAGAACATCCAATAGTCAAAGGTATATGAAATACAAATCGTATAGAGAGAAATAGTCCTATAATTCCTATAATAACTACAACCTAAAACTTCTTACCTGGAAATATTGAAGACTCATGTTAAAATGAACCACAAGCTTTCATATGTTCCCATGTTCTGAGCAAGGCACTTAAATGTTAGCTTTCTTACATGGCACATATTGCACTTTTACTTTCTTCTCCAACACTTTGTTTTGCATTATTTAAACCAAATTGAACATGTTTCATTATTTATTTGAGGCTAAATTGATTTATTGATGTATTATATTAAGTTAAAATAAGTGTTCATTCAGTATTGTTGTAATTGTCATTATTACAAATAAATACATTTTAAAAACCGACCGATTAATCGGTATCGGCTTTTTTGGCCCTCCAATAATCGGTATCGGTATCGGCGTTGAAAAATCATAATCGGTCGACCTCTACTATCAACATTCTAATCAAGTTATATCTTGGTTCTTGGTTGCTTCTAAGAAACGTGGTGCAAAATCCTAATTACCGTCTAAGCAGTCACTGTGTTGTGATATACATCAACCAAAGTTAACATGGAATAGGTTTCCTAAGGTCCTAAAATAAACGATGGTGAATATATATGAACGTTAAATTCCTCCCCTTTGAGTTGCTGTCTGTACCCCCCCGTAGCCACGCTCTGTCCTGGGCTTGACATGATCCAAGCGCCAACAAGGGACGTATAGAAAGGTCCATACAGTGAACCATCATCCTCATTCATGCCAAATAATACTCACCAAGAATGAATTACCAGCAAATGTACATCTATATTCTGTAGATGTAAATGTTATTTTTGTTATAATACCAGCCACAAGTAGCAAATGGATCACAGGCAGGATCTAAATGTTAAGTATGAGTGACACTCCATTTGTAAAGAGCAGGTCTTAACTGAGCTGAAATAGCCTCTCCATTTGAGAGCCCACTCTTATCACCATAGAAACAGGGTAGAATTTCAAAAGTCTTTATAGAAATATAACCCATGTTGTTGCCATTACAAGCAAATGGCCTATCGTTAAGTTTGTCATTGGTTGGTTATTCACAGCTTGCTTGCAACTAGTGTAGTTATTATATATCATTACGTCTTTGGGGCTTTCAACAAATTGCTGATTCAATGCTAAGTATCACACACTTGTTGTCATTGATAAATTCACTTCTTGTTGATTTCTGTGAAAAACAGTAAACTGACAACCACAACTAGACTGCCAAAGTAATTGACAATCTTTACTCTAAGTTCGACAAGTTCAATTTCAGTTGATGGGCTATCCAATAGCTATCATCTTGGTTACTTCATGATCATTATACATTAAATGCCTGGCAAAACGAACTTGATAGTGGCAGTAGGTTGGTCCTGTTGAATGGAGCACAATTTGCTTATCAATCATCCTTCCAACCACAGATAATGGTTGTGAAATGTCAGGTTCTTTGGTTCTGCTGTGTTTATTTCATTGACAACCTATTCAGCTGGTAGCTATGCTCTTCAGACTCTGTGGCAAGATCAACTCAACTATAAGCAAACGCTTCAAAGTGTTCATCTCACACAACACGAAAACTCTTACTCTTTCATACACTCTCTCACTCTCCCTCCTCCCTCTCTCCCTCTCTCTGCATAACTCGCTGTCTCAGTTTTAATAACAGCCAATGCGTGTTCATTAATTTTTCATGTCACACTCGCTCGTTCCCCCGCTCACCCAAAGAAAGAGAGGGGGCCCGAATGACCCGAGGCGAGACAGAATGTAAGCACAGAATGAGTAATGAAATAATGACTGAAATGTAAAAGGAAACACAGACGCTCCCCTCACGCGGGCGCTGACAGGTGTTTGTGGAGCGCGGAATCCATTAGAACCCTGTCAGAGGATGGCGCTGGGTAACAAAGGTGCTGTAATTACCCATAGCCACGCAGGCTGGGATAAAAAAATTCACTCACGCACCACTGCAACAAATACAAAATGGCCGCCGCCGTGTGCCTATGTGACAAACGCTGACTGTGTTTTAATTGGTATCGCAGGAAGAGAGAGTCCTGTTTAATGTCTGGTTTACGGTCACTGTGTGTGTTTCTTTAGGGAGATTAAAGCTGATTGGATTGATGTCATAATAGCATTTATGAACCAATGAATGGTAACGTGCGACCACAAATAGTCTTCATTTTGGAGCTAGTGTCACCTCTAAAGCAGTGGAATTCTCCAGACGTGGGATTGAATCAATATTGACATTTAATTGTCAGAGGACATGATATTGATTGTATGCCAGAGGAGATAAAAACTGCATAAGGCTGTAGCTTGGTTTTGTTGATAGCATACAATAACTGTCAGGAAGCTCACTTTATTCAGTTTGAGATAGATTTTTGGGGGGCAATCGTCAATGGTAGATAATAATGGAGAGAAGACGTCTTCTTATTACAATAAATCTTATAAATCGTAGCTTCTTCAATATCTCTTTACGTGTGTGTGTCCCCCATTAGACAGTTTAATTTATGAAATTAAGAGATTATTAACAGCTACTGAGAGCCAGAGAGACACAAAAAAAAACATTTCTCATAGCTATTGTCATTCTAAGGATTTCCTTCTCAGAGATATCCCGCGGGCCATTTTCTAAAAAAAGAATTTCTAATCCTCCGCAACATGACATTTGTTACAACCTTAATTAAATATTCCCACGAAGGCACACCTTTACAGCAAAGGATTGTCATTCTCTGAGTGTCGCTGGAGCATGGCGCCGGGTTGTATATCTTCCCGAAACATCTGTTTGACATGTTACAATGCTAAATAAAAGAACGGAGAAGCCAGGAATAGACAGGTTTGACAAAGACGTTGTTTCGAGACAATGCACTATTTGTTCTGCTGTGATGGTTGTTCAGAAACCCCCTCTCACACCTGCACTGGATAGCTTGATCTTTCGGTGGTTGTTGTTACTCATCTAGAAGCTTGCTTAAACATCAAAGCTCACTTGAACATGGATATTGATGTTGAGAAGCGTGCTTGAGTAAACCTTAAAAAGCAACAGGAACGCGATGCGATCACATTGAGGGATTTCTTTGGCAAACACCAAATGTTATAGGACCCTTGTGCCTGCCTGATTGATGATGTGCGTGAGCATGACCTTACTTTACCTTCCCAAGCAAGCAAAGCTGTTTATTTATGGTATTGAAGACTGTATAGATACTGTAAATTGTGCCTTACTCATATGACCTTCACTTTTAAAGCAACCCTATTCACTCAGTCGATAGTGGAAATAAATTGGATCAAAACGCCTCTCAGCAACCCACCTGGAAGCCTGTTGCACTTAAAAGAAACTTGTGACTAATTCTTTAGTTTCCTCGCCCAAGGGGGGGGGGGGGGGGTTGCAGGTGCCAATCAACCAAGAATTCTAGGCGTTATCACAAAGATTGCATTTAACTTAATTCATCCTGAAAAGTGGTATGTCAAACCTTATGATAGAATTTACAAGTCTTTATACTCTTCTATCTTTATAGAATACAATTTTGTCTTTATACAATACTCGTGGGTGTGCATTGCTAAGTGGTAGGAAATTACTGTAAAGTTGAATAGCACAAGAAATGGCCCCTTTTCTCTTTGCATCCGATTCCGACATAACAAATTACACCTTTTTTTCCACGGCTTTCCTACACACGTCTCAGTAGTTGGTATTCAAACTTACCTTATGAAGGGGAGTAACAGGCTTTGCAAGCGTGGTTCCCTTGTGTGCATTGAATAAATGTAATTCAACAGCTGAAAGCTGTTTTCATTCAATAGTGTTTTCAGTACATTTATCTTAAGTCATCCCTTTAAATACGATGTACCCTTAATTCGAATTTTGTCGACAGACTAGAATAAATTGACAGAGAACGGGTTCAGAAATTGGGATCAATGAAAAAAAGCTATATACGTATCTTCGTCTCTGTTTTAGCACCAACTAGTAGATAATTTAGGGTTGGAAAAGTATGTAAAAGAAACAGGTTTGGAGAGTGTTTACGCACAATACACAGTAAGTATATTGATGAGTAAAATAGTGGTTTGATTCATCCTGAAAGTTGTCATATTCAAGTTCAATCCATTAAATATTGGAAGGTGAAAAAAGTGTACAATAGTCCTATAAATCTATACCCTAATCCTCATTAGTCATGGAACTGCATGACAACAGTCCAGTCATCATGAATCGTGCGCCAGGCTCCAGGTTTGACCTGCTACATGTGGTCTGAGTGCCGTAATGATTCAAATAGACTACATTATTATCATGAGGGCACACACTTACAATTCTGAATAACGGCACAGCTATTTATAGCCCCTTTCATTGTGGAAAAGGGGCTGCAATACATGTCCTGTTGATATGATTTTCAGTTTGCTTCCATATGACTGGTTTGACATTCGTCTCAAGGCATCATAAGGAAAAATCATCTAAAACAATTGCTATGTGTATTTACGATACCCTTCTCCAAACGGATGACTAATTTACCTAACTCTTATCGATAGCTCTTATCAATGTATAAATTATAGTGCATGGAGAATGCTGTTGTTTGTGTCTGAAAAAAGAAAGTAGATGCTTTTTCCACTTGGAATCGGCAGGTTCGCTCGACCTTATTCGTGGTTTCCTTGCGTGTAAAGGTTGTGGAATTATGAGGGAATTATGTCAAGGTCAGAATGCCGTTTATCTGTAGACACGCTGCCACACCTTCTTTTCGTGGAACTCCACCCCAAACAAATAGTGGGTGAATAGCATGCTATTTTCATGCTTAAGTTCGAGGTCAGAATACGCATAGAGAGAAAAGTGCATAAAAGGGAAGGGAGTTCCATTTACGTGCGCTTAACTCAAGTCGGAATCGGGCCTTTTGAAAGTAATGGAGGCGGCGAAAATAAGTCATGAATTTATATGCGATTCAGAGGGAAGAATGGGGAGGGTTGGCAATACCAGGTTAACTGTATGGGAAAGACTTGGTGAGGTAATTTTATGAGTTCATCGAAAGCTAGTGAGGTGTAAAATAGAGTACGGTGATGGTCCAAACACACTCCCAGTAAACTTGTGTCTCCACCTAAGCCTGAAATGATATTCAGGGTTCACAATGGCAAGTGGAAACCCACATCCACCCACTGTATAGAGAATGGTGGTGTGCTAAATAGTTGCTTTGCATTACAATTGCCAATCTTTTGGCAATCTTTTCAAGGGCCAATTTAAAACTACCACCATGCTTTTCTTTCTTCAAAGCCTGATTGGTTGGTTGTGATCACCGAGTCTGAAGACACCAAGTGGAGATTGAAACACTTCTGAGAAATGAAAGTAACACATTAAAGGAGTTCTACACTCAAAAAAGTATATTTTGGAAAATGCATCATCTAACAGTTTTTGATCTGTACTGAAAGTGCTCTATCTTGAAAATAGCTGACAACAATGTCTATGTTAGTTACCATTATTATTAATATTAATTATTTAATAACCATGTTACATCATGGTTTACACAGATAATGATTATGCCTCTAGTCAGGGGCGTCATTTAGGGGGCAGAGAGGACCTGCGGTGCAAATGGGATGGGGGGGTGACCCCTTCGTAATCTGGAGCATTTAGCATTTTGCAAATACTTGGGGTGTATTCATTAATGCACACCGTAGCAAAATGTTTTCCAGAGAGTTTTTATTGGACAAATTCAAGGTGTTTCCATGCCTATTTAGTTCTGTTTGGTTTCTGGTGAATGCACCCCTGTAAAAGCAGTTTCCTCCCATCTAGAGCCACAAACCTTATGCGTAATTTGGGTACATTGACCCCATCAACCTCCACTCCAGCCACCATATTGGATCCCATCCCTAACGAGACACACTTCCACCCACTGGTTGCCCAACTTCACTTCCAGCTCCCTATCTCCTGTGCTCCGCTGAATAAGAGCAGTATGATAATGCACCTTAGCGTCACCCAGGATAAAAGACTTCATTGCAGGCGCTGACATCTGAGAGAGAGAGGCAGAGAAAGTCTACCGACGTGTCAGAAATGTCTAACTCTCAAAGAGAAAAGTCAAGTTGTTCTTTCCAGGATTTTCCTTCCGTTGTTCTGAAGGTAATTCCTTGGTGGCATCTCCTTCCTGGATGTCATTTTAACTGCTTCCTGTCTATGTGACCTTAACTTCCAGAGGGCATGTCGCCTCTGACTCACCCTCAGGTTTAGCTTTGTTTGTGCCGAGGAGGTCTAACTGTTGGAGGACCGTTGTAAAGCGAGTTTCTATTCTATACTTAGGCTCGTACCAACTCACAAAGACAATTTAGAGAAGTCAATTAGGTTGAAAAACAAGGAAACAGTCCCACACATCCTCAGTTTTATCACTTTCCATCCTCTGTCTATCTCCACCAAATCCCTGGTGAACAAACCACGTTAGGGCTGCTCCGCAATGGCTGCTCCGCAAACACCAGCCTATAGCCCTGAAATCTTCAGAGAACACAGTCTCTTGATGTCAAATGTCCTGTGTGTGCCCACTACGAGAGCTCACCCATTTACTCTCTCTCCCTCTGCTGCTGAAATTTTAATCCATTTCCTTGTGATCTGAGTCCCAGCTACAACCCCATTCGTGTAGCAATTCTCTCTCTCTGCCATTGATTCCCAGAAACGTCCCACCACCACCTGATCTATCTCCCTCGCAGGGAAGGAAGCCATCTTTCCTAATCCATTGATTTCCTGTTCACACCAAATTAACTGTTCGTGTTCTATATGAGGAGTCGGGGGAACGAGGAACTGTGGGGGGCGGTGGTGAATGTAATGCACAGCACGTATTAAATACCACACCAGGCAGGAAAAAATGGGCACCATTCACTTTCATTTCCATGTGAGACGATTGAACTGACCAAATCTTGAGAGGCAATAGATTTGTCTTTGCAGTCTGGTTAACACGTTTCCCTTCAAACTTTCCACCTGCTGCATACCCCTCTGGCATCTAGAATAAATGTTATCTTTGGATGAACCTCAGGGTCACGATCACATGTTTTCATCTCTGCGGAGAGAGAGTGTATATTTTGAGAACTTGGCACAGAATAAAGGATGGAGGAGTTGCTCTCTGGCAAACCTTCTAAATGGCGACCAAACTTTTGAAATTTAACTGACAAGGCAAGTCAGTTAAGAACAAATTATTATCTTCAATGACAGCTTACCCCGGTCAAACCTGGGCTAATTGTATGCCGCCCTATGGGACTCCCAATCACAGCTGGATGTGATACAGCCTGGATTTGAACCAGGGACTATAGTGACACCTCTTGCTCTGAGATGCAGTGCCTTTGACCACTGCACCACTCGGGAGCCAGAGTGGATATGGTCGAAAGCATGTTATATCATGATTGTGTACTCCAATTATGTTGTACATAGATTGTATAGATACTGTTCTCATGATATCAACAGTTTCTGGCATGGATACATTATATTATGACAGATGAATCCACCTCCATCCACTATTTCACAGTATTTCACATAGCATTGAGATTTGATCAAATCTGTTTGCTGCTTATGATGCAAGACGGGCAGCATTTGACCACAGCTGTCTGGTCAAGCAGACCTGCTCTCTCCCGACACATGCTGACTGACCTCACCACGGGGTGAGCCAGACATGCTCACACAGCTATCTCTCTCCCACACACCCAGGCTGAACCAGCCGCCAATTACCTCCCGTGATTAGGATTCTGTGACGAGCTCCGTTGCCACTTTCAATTGGCAGCAACATGGCAGCCGTGTAATAAAGTCTGCTGGATCAGTTGGGGGGGGGGACGCAGGCACAGATCCGTGTGTGTACTCCTGTGTTCACCTGTTCTTTACGTCAGCTTGCAGCTTGTATATGGATAATATGGATATATGTGAGTATGAGTGTGTAAGCCTGTTGCCGAATGTCCCCAGGTATTTGTTGGTAAGCTTGAGGCCTAGAGATACTGATGAGGAAACCACAAGAGACAGAAAGAGATAGTGGAAAATACATACGAGACAGAGACAGAAAGAGATGGGCGGATACAAAAAGAGGACAGAGAGGGAGAATCTGAAACAAAGCTTACTTCACATAAACATCCAACACTGTGGTTAATAGACCTCTGAGGCACCTAGACTTTCCCTACAAAACAACATGCAGATCCTCAGGGGTGTGTGTGTGTGTGTTTGTTTGTGCGTGTGTTTGCATGCCTACGCGCGTGTCAGTGTCTAACTCTTGTGTGAGTGTGACAGGGAGAGGGTGTGTAAACTATTTTTTCCATTCTAAATTCCCTGGGCTTTAGAGCTTATTATGTACCACCTCATGAGATTCACAAACAGAACAACAGCAAACCCATTTTCAATTACATATTGACATTTAATCAGTATGTTCACTTGTAGGGGATATACAGTAGGAGAGTATTTTCTGCCTGGGAGTAAATACCCAACCGTCTCTAGATATTATCGTCAACCTAGTCCTAGTGAGAGGCTGACATATCAGCATACTCCAGTCTCTCTCTATCACCAGCTGCAAGGCAAAACACACACAAACACACACACACACACACACACCACCAGCAGCAGTCTGTTTTCAGTCCCTAAAAAGAGCATGTCTACCCCCCTCACTTATCACCTAACCTAAGATCTTCACTGCGGGTGCAAAACATTAGGAACACCTTCCTAATATTGAGTTGCACCTCCTTTTTCCTCAGAACAGCCTCAATTCATAGGGGGACTTTTAAAGGTGTCGAAAGCGTTCCATAAGAGAAGCTGGTCTATGTTGACTCCAATGGTTTCCACAGCTAAAGTTGGATGGATGGTTGCCACAGATCAAGTTGGATGGATGTCCTTTGGGGGGGGTGGACCATTCTTGATACACACACTGATACACACACTGTTGAGCCTGAAAAACCCAGAAGCTTTGCAGTTCTTGAAACACTCAAACCGGTGAGCCTGGCACCTACTACTTTTGTCTTGCCCATTCACCCTCTGAATGGCACACACACACACACAAACCACGTCTCAATTGTCTCAAGGCTCAAAAATACTTCTTTAACCTGTCTCCTTCCCTTCATCTACACTGATTGAAGTGGAGTATTATTGACATCAATAAAGAATCATAGCTTTTATCTGGTCAGTTTGTCATGGAAAGAGCAGGTGTTCCTAATTATTTTGGACACCCAGTGTACCCTGTTAGCACAAGACAAACTGTGAACAGCCGCTTGCTACAGCGCTAACTGACCTGTCTCATTGTGAGGCTAGAGCTACCGCTGACTGACGCGACCCACTCTGTAGATACTGTATCTCTTTTCTGTCATGGAATTGGTTTGGTTGTTATCGACATACTGACATACTGCTGTTGCTATACTGCACACTTTTACCAAATCTCAGTCTGTATACTTTATGTTTCTTGTATTTACTTTGGTCGGAATTGTGTTGAACACTACCCTGGGTATTCTCTCTCTCTAAAGTTCTTCTTTTGACATGTTGTTTCTGGTTTCTGTAGGGTCTCATTAATTGGCTCATCATTGGGCGCTATATTCGGCTCGCTGCCCTCGGGGTGGGCAAGGTAGCACGGAGATGTCGACCACCGATAGGAACGAAGGAAAGAAAGATGAGGGAAACAGAGAGAGGTAGAGAGGGAGGAAAACAGATGTCATGAAACATTAAGAAAGTAAAATACCTCAGTGAGTGTGGCTTCGGCCCAACAGTAATAAAATTAACATGGCAGGGAGCTATCTAGTAGCTACACGCAAGCAAGGACTCACAGTGCCTCATCCTTTGGTTGTTTCTCCCTAGGAGAGGTGATGTTTTGCAGTAGTGACTGGGCGGTGTTATTGTTGGAGGTGCTCTATCTCGCCAAGGTTATAGTCAAATTATATCACACCACTACGGTGAGAGGAACGAAGCTACAGTACCTGGGTGGTGGAGGTGGGAAAGAGGGCAAGCAAAGGTTGAGGTAAAATGGGTTGATGATGTAATTTATGTTTTTTTCTTCTCTCCCTTTGGCATTCTAACACTAGCATACACTCACATTTTTTGAGGTGTAAAGTGTGTAAAGCAGTTGTTCCCTAACTCACACCTAGAAAACAAACCCAGTTGGATTTGTTTCTTACCTGGTCCGAGTATTAATTCAACAAGCCACCATTTTAGATTTTTTTTCTTCTGTTTGTACAATTAATTATCTTGCAATAGAAAATGGATGGTTCCTAAATACAAACCACCCAAACTAATGTCTCCGGTAATCTAGTGTTTGCAATATTAATAAATAGCGATTATTCTATTTGTTTGCTTATAAGCAGTTAGACTTAGACCGTAGACACCAAGCAAGTAGAAATCATCTTCTATTTTTCTAAGGGGCTTTTTAGCACCTTCGCCCACCTGAAATGTCATGTCAGGCTGTTGCTATAGGTATTCTCCTCACAGAACAGGAATGGTAGGTGGAGAGAAGAAATAGAAGTAAAGATAGAAAGGGAGGAGAGAAAGACTCATGGAATGGAATTATATTAAAAGAGAGTGTTTTTATGTCTGTCAGTGAGAGAAGGAGAGATAGAAAAAAATCGGGATTATAATAAAAAGCACGAGCCTCCAACCGTCAGCCTATCAAATGTGTTGTGTCATAGAGCGCTCATCTCTGTGAACTCCTTAACCTAATGAGCCAGGTGCTTCTCAATGGCTTCTGCTTACAACAGCAGCACTGTGCCACAGCTGCTATTGGCCATTTGTCACCAGTACAGCACAGTACTTCTCCCACACTCAACACTAGCTAGAACATAGCTCCCCTTCATCATTTCGAGTTGCTCCAATGTCTTTGCCCTTGTCACTTTTCTCTCCTAATCAAGCACACTCAGGCTACATCAGTAGCGGTGTGTGGGTAAACATCACTGAGGAACCAAGCCAAGCCAGTAAAAAAGCCATAGTACAACCTATGTTGTGGTAATTGCTTTGTTTGCTCCGTAACCCATTTGTTCGTACGCCACCGTGATATACAACAAGGCTGTGACAACAAAAAGACAGTCACATAGTGGCAGAATAAATTCAACTACACATAGGTTTGTTTCATCACAAAACTGGAGAGCAACATCAGTCAGGTGATGTCCACAAAATAGATATTGTATATAACAAACCATTATATCACCTGCTGCATGTTCAAGCAAGTTCATGTTTAACAGTTTACTAAACTACTACTGATTTAGAACCACAAAGTTAGTGCAAGTAAGCAAAAATACAACCGGTCGCTATTCCAGTACCATTTCACCTTAAACATTTAAATCATCAAATCAACAAGGCTATACTTAGTTTAATACACTGAAAATAAACTTAAAGATACCAAAAACAATTTAGTCCAATCAATGTTGCTAAATATCATGTGGCTGTGCATGGTACTGTTTCTGTGTGCTTGCGTGGGCAAGTATAACATTTTTTTACTCCCCCTACTTGTAGACCAGTTGAACCACAATGCCATCCTCCTCTCTTTCACGTTGTCAAGACGGACTATGTTGCTAGCTTGCTAAATCGCCCCTTTCCTAAGCCATGGATGGAGATGGGGATTTGGACTTGTGGTTTAAACCTAATTATCAAGGCGGTGACCCGATCCTGTAGGTTCATGCTCTACAACATTCGCAGAGTACGACCCTGCCTCACACAGGAAGCGGCGCAGGTCCTAATCCAGGCACTTGTCATCTCCCGTCTGGACTACTGCAACTCGCTGTTGGCTGGGCTCCCTGCCTGTGCCATTAAACCCCTACAACTCATCCAGAACGCGCAGCCCGTCTGGTGTTCAACCTTCCCAAGTTCTCTCACGTCACCCCGCTCCTCCGCTCTCTCCACTGGCTTCCAGTTGAAGCTCGCATCCGCTACAAGACCATGGTGCTTGCCTATGGAGCTGTGAGGGGAACGGCACCTCCGTACCTTCAGGCTCTGATCAGGCCCTACACCCAAACAAGGGCACTGCGTTCATCCACCTCTGGCCTGCTCGCCTCCCTACCTCTGAGGAAGCACAGTTCCCGCTCAGCCCAGTCAAAACTGTTCGTTGCTCTGGCACCCCAATGGTGGAACAAGCTCCCTCACGACGCCAGGACAGCGGAGTCAATCACCACCTTCCGGAGACACCTGAAACCCCACCTCTTTAAGGAATACCTGGGATAGGATAAAGTAATCCTTCTAACCCCCCCCCCCCCCCCCTTAAAAGATTTAGATGCACTATTGTAAAGTGGTTGTCCCACTGGATATCATAAGGTGAATGCACCAATTTGTAAGTCGCTCTGGATAAGAGCGTCTGCTAAATGACTTAAATGTAAATCTGTACAGGCCAATGATTATGATCTAAGCATACATTTATCAGGATAAGGTAAGACCCAGATGCAGACCGTGTCAAAGAAACAATGTTTATTACAGCAACAGAGGCAAAGGTACAGGATGGCAGGCTCAGGCAGGCAGGCTCAGGCAGGCTCAGGGTCAGGACAGGGTCAAAAACCAGGAGGACAAGAGAAAGAGAGGCTGGGAAAAGACAGGACCTGATAGGACAAATGCTGGAAAGCTTGACAAACAAGACGAACTGGCAACAGACAAAGAGAATAGACAGGTATAAATACACAGGGGATAATGGGGAAGATGGGTGACACCTGGAGGGGGGTGGAGACAATCCCAAAGACAGGTGAAAGAGATCAGGGTGTAACAAAATGAATATGTTGTGCCACTGGCCTGAGACAATTTAAGTAAAAAATGTAGCCTAGTAGGCTCACGTTAGCTAGCTAGCTGGTTCTGTGGTTCATTGTTGCCAATGCGAGGAAATTAGGCTAGCAAGCGTTTCAGCTAGGTAGCCTACGACAACAAAAACTAAAAGTGTACTGTATGACAGAGCTCAGGACATCAACACAAGCAGAAACAGACACGTTGTTCTGAAAATTATGTTTTGCTTAAGAAGTGATTTGATTGGTCTGAAGCTAAATCCAAACTGGCCTACCTTGGGGGGCATTTTGCTGCACCAGGGCAACCCACAGTTGAGCTCAGCTTAATGCTGATTGGCTAATTATTTTATCATTTCTTTATCAAGGGATGCCAAATGCTTGCTGGCATCAATCAATCAAATGCTAAGGCAGCAACATGTCATACTCTTTTGGTCCAGACAGCATCCGATACATGGGCAACACATACTGAGAATGAGGGCGCTGTTTCCCTCATTCGGATGCTTTCACCGGTGAGATTCAGCCGCTTGCAAAATTAACAGAAAATGATGAGAACACAGAGAGAGACAAAATATATATATATATTTTTTTTATTGGACAAATATTTGGGGAAGCCTGGCTTCCCTTGGCATCCATGAATGCACGCCATATGTACCCGAAACACAATGTGATTCAGACACCATTCTGTGTGTCTTGATGGTGTTGATTTGTTGTGAGTGGCTCATTAATTCACATGTAATTGTCTAGCTTTAAGTAGCATGATGAAAGACGCGATTTCCTTTGAGAACTACAAATGATGGTAAACTGCGGGGTTATGAAAACAACCGTTATCATCGCAGTGCAATCGCCACAGCTAATGCGATCAGTCAGTGATCTTACCCAAAGAGCCTGTCTGTTAATTCTTTAATATAATGACTCTATGGCAACTGTCCCAAGTGGCACTTTATTCCCTTCATAGTGCACTACTTTTGACCAGAGCCCTATAGGCCCTGGTCAAAAGTAATGCACTATAAAGGGAATAGGGTCATTCAGTTGCTTCTGTTAACCCTTTGAAACAAAGATGATGAAATATTGAAGATTCCGCTGCTTCTGCCCAGTGGGAATCTTGGGTAGTCAAATTAAATCTCCAAAAATCTCAAATGGATCTAGAATCCCACGTTCATTTCTCCCCATCTGCGAATCCTTCGTTGTTTCCATAATCTGTTTCACACCAAATCATCAAAGAAACTGTTTGCACGACAGAGCCATAAAGATGATGGATATTTCTCTTGAAACCGGTTGAAAGTATGTTTGGTCTCATTACATCTTCTGTCATTCACTGGCCAATTATTATTCAGTAATGCATAGATTTCCTGTGTGTGTTTCAATTTATTATTTTGGACGGTGTGCATGATGATAGTGTAGTAGCTAATTCCTCTGAAGATATTTATTTTGATTCTGAAGTCTTGTGCAATCTAATGAGATTTCTTTGTACAGCTTAATTAATGATGTACCTTTGATTGTAACTGTAGTCGATTAAATAGATCAGTGAGTGGTAACGAATGACAATTTACACATCATTGGATTGACTTCCTTCATCCATCACCATTCTCAGGAACTAATTTGTACAGTAGCCATTTTTTTGTTAGGAGTCATTATAAAATGCTTCATTGTTGTAGTCGGGAAGGGAATTGAAATATATGAATTGACTTTGTCTGAGACCTAAGCTCAGAGGGCTAATACAGTCTTGTGGTGCACAGGAAAGCCCAGTTGGTTGCACTAACACCCTGTGGCCTCCAGCACTGCACATAAACTTGACAGTCTGGCTCGATAGGACATTTGATGGCTATCTCATCTGAGCGACTCCATATTAAAGCTGTGCTAACATCCCAATCAAAAGCATGTAACATCTAGTTAAGGTGATATAACACTTATGGCCAATCAGTGCTCGTCCAGGTCTCCCTGCCTTATGTCACCCCTGATTGACCGCTCTGCACTCCCATTCACTGAGAGGTGAAACATTCCTTCCCTCCACTAATTAAAGCTCTCATCTGTCCATGGCCCCCCTGATTGACACTGGCTACTTCCCACACACTGCTAGTTGTGTAAAGTGAAAGAGGGAGGGAAGGAGGGATGGAGAGCAAGGTAGAGAGAGGGGTCAGGGCAAGGTTAGAAGCCAGGAATAGAAGGGTGCGTCTGGAGGGCAGGAGGGAAAGGCGAGGAAATGGGAGGAGAGGGCTGGTCTTCTAGGCTGAGCCCCAGCCTCATCAGTGGGCAGATGAGATGGTCACACCTCTATAGCTCTGATGGTGAGAGAGCATTGCAGTAGGCTTAATGAAGGCTCATACCACTTCAGTCTTAACCTCACACTTCTCACTTTCATAATGGAGAGTAGTGCAATTAAAAAGGGATTGTTGGGAAAGGGAATGCACTGGAGTGTCCAACTGGGTTTGAACTCAGGTCTCTTTGGTGCCACGTGATTGTTAGCCCGCTGAGCCAAAGCTTACGCATTAGCTTGGGGAACCGTTGCATGCCTTAAGGTAAGGCAAGGTTTCGCAATGCCTGCAACAAGCTCTCACACTCTTAATGCAGAATTAGACGTTTTTGCACTTTTCTCCAAACGTCAAGTTTCTAAGTTGCTCCAAGCGTCAAATTCAGAAGTTAAGTGTTAAGGTTAAGGGTTGAGGTTTTGGATATGGTTAAAACACTAAGACTAAGCACTCATTCTGAATGGTGAAGTGAAGGGTTAAGGTCTGGTATAGGCTAAAACATGCAACCATCGGATCCGGAGTCAAGGTTTATGGTAATAGCACTCACTGTTGCCCCTAGTGGCCGGTTTTGAAGGCATTTCCAAACATCCTCAGGAGGACATGGACAAACATCCAATTTTGAAGTCAATCTTGAACCTGTTCTCGTGATGCAAGCTTGATTCACCAAACGTCCTTCATTGGCATCACAATATGATTCACAACAATGGCTTTCAGGTCTAGACCTTGCTACATTGGCCCGTACACAGAATCCTTTGTACCCGACATGAAAAATGATGGTATGACAGGTGTCTGTTTGAAAGATAGGGGAGATTTCACATGTGAAATGGCTGTTTTCACATGTTGAGCTTAAATTTAACACGCGAAACCATCTTTTCACATGTATTAAATGTCCCACACAATCATCCTATTTCCCAAGTAAAACAGACTTTGAATGACCAAAACATCACCCATAATATTTGTATGCTATAAAAATGCTCAGAATTGAAGAAATTGTACCTTTACTCTCATCTCTAACTATCAGGAAGCCTGAAAGAACAGGACGAGTGGACGGGGAGCTTATGTTCATGACTGACAGCTCTTTGGTCATTGCCAGGTAACAAGGTAAACAATGGGCCACATGTCATTCCAAGCCTAAATAGTATGCCTCAACCCATTTTCTCTGCAAAATGCTCTCATGGTCAACAGAGCTAATCATGGACTGTTAGATATCAGACAAACAGCAGCAATACAATTGTATTTCTATTGTTTAGTAACTAATTACAGGATACACTTCACTGATACACTCCTTTACAAGAATTAGTATAGCCTGAGTCACTTTAGAAAAGCAATAACACATAATACTAAATACACAATGAGTAGTGATAACTTGGCTTTATACACAGGGTACCAGTACCGAGTCGATGTGCAGGGATACGAGGTAATTCAGGTAGATGTGTGCATATATCTAGGAATAAAATGACTTGGCAACAGGATAGATAATAAACAGTAGCAGCAGCATATGTGATGAGTCAAAAAAGGGAGTTCAAAAAGGGTCAATGAAGATGGTCCGGGTAGCTATTTGGTTAACTATTTAACTAACTATTTAGCAGTCTTGGGGGTAGAAGATTTTCAGGGTCTTGTTAGCTCCAGACTTGGATTGATACCAAGCAGAGAGTACAGACTATGACTCGCGTGGCTTAAGTTTTGACAATTTTAGGGCCTTTCTTTGACACTGCCTGGTATAGAGGTCCTGGATGGCAGGGAGCTCGGACCCAGTGATGTACTGGGCCGTACGCATCACCCTCTGTAGCACCTTGAGGTCGGATGTCAAGCAGTTGCCATGTCAAGCGGCGATGCAGCCAGTCATAGGGCCCGTGCCAAATCTTTTCAGTCTCGTGAGGGGGAAGAGGCGTTGTCGTGTCCTCTTCACGACTGTATTGGTGTGTGTGGACCATGATAGATCCTTTGTGATGTGGACGCTGAGGAACTTGAAGCTCTCGACCTGCTCCACTACAGCCCCGTCGATGTGAATGGGGGAGTGCTCGGCTCTCCATTTCCTGTAGTCCACGATCAGCTCCTTTGTCTTGCTGACGTTGAGGGAGAGGTTGTTGTCTCTGACCTCCTCCCTATAGGCTGTCTCATCGTCGTCAGTAATCAGGCCTACCTAGGAAGTCAAGGATCCAGTTGCAGAGGGAGGTGTTCAGTGTTGTTAGACATAAGGCAATGTACATGAAAACAGCGTATTGATCAGACATTTATTTTTATATTTTACAACAGGCCAGCACAGGCAAAATATTGATCAACGTGAACAATCATGAGAGATAAAGGTAAGAAATAATAGTGAGACATAATTTCACATAAAAAAAATATTAGAGCCATAAGCCCAATATAGACAGTGTGCAGGACCCATTTATTCGTACAATTTGTAACAATCATCTCCCGTCCGAATGCTTGAATAAAATAATACAACGTAACGAAATGTGATATCAGATCACGTAAAAGTGAATTAGTTAGGCTTTAAGAAATGCAACCAACTACAGAGATTGATGGGGAGGGGAGCGGGAAAGGTGGAGGACCCATGTACCCTGCTTCAAATCGAGCAGGCTTCAGTCACCCCCATGATTGAAGTGGGAGACAAATCCAGCTATGGCTTCTTCCTTGTCAGGCCTCTCACACTGGGCAGACAGGGGTCCTGGGATGGACAGCTCGCACAGCTTCCCCACATACGGATCTCAGTCCAGGGTGACCTCGTTGTAGAGGATATCCAGGAGCCAGTCTGCGAAGCCTGTAATCTTTTTGAAAAGGGAAATGTTTTAAATGGGTAGTGAATTGAATTTCCCTTTATTTACTGTTCTGAGGTATGACGCTATCAACGAGTTGATTTTACTGGTGTTTTTGAAGTACTCAATTTCAAATATGCAATTTTTGGTCATGCACTTTTTTGTGAAACCTTTCAATGTTTGAATTTGGAATGTTTGTGTGCCTGAAATGCTCAATTGATGGAGATTTGAAATGAATAGCTACGACTTACAGGAACGTTGGGTCTGTGTTCACAGGCTTCACAGCATACCACTCCCTTCTTTGCCTTGGGAAAGCTGTATCACACCATTCCTGCTGCGGTGGTTGTCTGGGAAAATGTGCAGTAGATGTTGAATTTTCAAAAATGTATATCATTACAGCTTGATGATAGTGGAATGACAAAAGGATATGGAACATTGGGGCTAATCATCATAATTAGCCCCAATGACACAAGCTACATCAACTGTAAGAAAAAAAACCACACAATGGAATGGCATTATGTGATTTTCAGAGGTAAATTACAAATACTATACACACAGCATTCCTTTTTTGCCTGCTGTGTGCTAGCAGTTCTAATACTCAATGGGGATGGAAGAACAGTGGCTATCAGGTAAGGGTGTTACAGGTGTGTTCACAAGTCAAAGCAGCCACAGCGACATTTGCATTTATGTAACGTTAGCCCACGATCCCCCAAAATGTTGGATACAGTTTCAGACGCATCCAACTCTGATAGTTACATTATGGTCGGCGCTTGTAAGATCCACTGTCAATGACCGTACAGCATCCGTCTTCAGGATTAGCTTCCTGGCAAGACCCATCGAATGTTCTCCCCAATTGATAAATCAACTTCACTCGAAATGACATTATTCCAATTTTCAGCTGGCATGCTGGTAAGTAGCTTGCTAGCTAACAGTCACACCACAGATGAAAGGTTACCAGTACATTTGGTTGTACATTCTGCTTGAGCTAGCTACTAGTAGCTAGCTTATGGTTTGTAAACAAAGAAAGGCATACGCGCACATGCATCCTAGACTCAGGAGTAGACGTAACATAGTAAATGTAAATCCGGGACACTGTATTAATTTGTGGATGTCCATCATCCATTTCGTATGATATGTTATGAATTACAATTAGAATGATATGTTAAGAATTTGCAAAACTCATGATGCTGTATGTTACAAATTCCAATTCGTTGTGGTTAGCGTTAGCTAGGTGGCTAACGCTGGTAGTTTTTTACCCAATTAATTACTGGGAGGTTATATATGGAGGGTGTGACTCTCTTGGGTCCTCAGATCCTCAAAAGGTTCTACAGCTGCACCATCGAGAGCATCCTGACTGGTTGCATCACTGCCTGGTATGGCAACTGCTCGGCCTGGGACCGCAAGGCATTACAGAAGTTAGTGCGCACGGCCCAGTACATCACCGGGGCCAAGCTTCCTGCCATCCAGGACCTCTATACCAGGTGGTGTAAGAGGAAGGCCCTAAAAATTGTCAAAGACTCCAGCCACCCTAGTCATAGACTGTTCTCTCTCCTACCGCATGGCAAGCAGTACCAGAGCTCCAGGTTTAGGTCCAAGAAGCTTCGAAACAGCTTCTACCCCCAAGCCATAAGACTCCTGAACATCTAATCAAATGGCTACCCAGACTATTTGCATTGCCCCCCCCCCCCCTTTTACACCGCTGCTACTCTGTTGTTATCATCTATGCACAGTCACTTTAATAGCTCTACCTACATGTACACATTACCTCAACTAACCGGTGCCCCCACACATTGACTCTGTACCGGTACCCCCCTGTATATAGTCTCACTATTGTTGTTTTACTGCTGCTCTTTAGTTACTTGTTGCTTTTATTTCTTATTCTTATTCATATTTTTTTTCACTGCATTGTTGGTTAAGGGCTCGTAAGTAAGCATTTCACTGTAGGGTCTACACCTGTTGTATTCGGAGCATGTGACTAATAACATTTGATTTGATTTGATCTTTGTTTTTATAGGTGGCTAACGCTAACATTAGCTAGGTGGATAACGTTAGCTAAGTTAGGGGTTAGGGGTTAAGGTTAAAGGGTTAGGGGAAGGGTTAGCTAACATGCTAAGTAGTTGCAAGGTAGCTAAAAATGTGTAAGTAGTTGCTAGACGTTAGCGTTATACATCCACCCGACCAAACACCCTAATGTATATTAGTTTTTGCCTTAAGTAACCTTCTGTCTTATGTAACCATACCAAATGTAACATATCCTACTAATTTGTGTACCGGATTTACTTTTACTATGTTACGTGTAGACTCTGAGACCAGGCTGGCACATTTAATGATGGTTTATTTATTTTTTTATACACACTATGTGGAGACCCGCTTATTGAACATTCCAAAATCATTTCCTGTAAAATGGAGTTGGTCCCTCTTTTGCTGCTATAACAGCCTCCACTCTTCTGGGAAGGCTTTCCACTAGATGTTGGAACACTGCTGCTGGGCCCTGCTTCCATTCGGCAACAACAGAATTAGTGAGGTCGAGCACTGATGTTGGGTGATTAGGACTGGCTAGCAGACTGCGTTCCAATACATCCCAAAGGTGTTCGATGGGGTTGAGTTCAGGGCTCTGTGCAGACCAGTCAAGTTTTTCCACACTGATGTCGACAAACCTTTAATATATGGACCTCGCTTTATGCACAGGGGCATTGTCATGCTGAAACAGAAAAGAGCCTTCCCCAAACTGCTGCCACAAAGTTGGAAGCACAGAATCGTCTAGAATGTCAATGTATACTGTAGCATTAAGATTTCCCTTCACTGGAGCTAAGAGGCCTAGCCCGAACCATGAAAAACAGTCCCAGACCATTATTCCTCCTCCACCAAACTTTACAGTTGGCACTATGCATTGGGACAGGTAGCGTGTTCCTGGCACCCGCCAAACCCATATTTGTCCGTCGGACTGCAAGATGGTGAATCGCAATTCTTCACTCCAGAGAACAGCACTTACAGTTGACCGGTGCAGCTCTAGCAGGGCAGAAACTTTACAAGCTGACTTGTTAGAATGGTGGCATCCTATGATGGTGCCACGTTGAAAGTCATTCTACTACCAATGTTTGTCTATGGAGATTGGATGGCTCTGTGCTCGATTTTATACACCTGTCAGCAACCGGTGTGGCTGAAATAGCCAAATCCACTTTTTTGACTATTTTGACCCTTTACCATTTTCACAATTTTGTCACGTTACAGCCTTATTCTAAAATGGATTAAAATAAATCATCAATCTACCCACAATACCCCATAATGACAAAGTGAAAACAGGTTTCATATAATTTAAAAAACATGTATTAAAAATTTCAAGCAGAAATACCTTATTTAAATAAGAATTTGTTCTTAACTGACTTGCCTAGTTAAATAAAGGTTAAATAAAAAATGTAATACAAATTTACATAAGTATTCAGACCCTTTGCTATGAGACTCGAAATTGAGCTCAGGTGCATACGGTTTTCATTGATCATCCTTGAGGGGTTTCTACAACTTGATTAGAGTCCACCTGTGGTAAATTCAATTGATTGGACATGAATTGGAAAGGCACACACCTGTCGATATAAGGTCCCACAGTTGACAAGCCATGAGGTCGAAGGAATTGTCCATAGAGCTCAGAGACAGGATTGTGTTGAGGCACAGATCTAGGGAAGGGCATTGAAGTTCCCCAAGAACACAGTGGCCTCCATTATTCTTAAATGGAAGAAGTTTGGAACCACCAAGACTCTTCCTAGAGCTGGCCGCCCGACCAAACTGAACAGTCGGGGGAGAAGGGCCTTGGTCAAGAAGGTGACCAAGAACCCGAAGGTTCTGTAGGTCACTCTGACAGAGCTCCAGAGTTTGTCTGTGGAGATAGAAGGACAACAATCTCTGCAGAACTCCACCTATCAGGCCTTTATGGTAGAGTGGCCAGACGGAAGCCACTCCTCAGTAAAAGGCACATGACAGCCCACTTGGAGTTTGACAAAAAGGCACCTAAAAGACTCTCAGACCATGAGAAACAAGATTCTCTGGTCTGATAAAACCAATATTTAACTATTTGGTCTGAATGCCAAGCGTCATGTCTGGAAGAAACCTGGCACCATCCCTACGGTGAAGCATGGTGGTGGCAGCATCATGCTGTGGGGATGTTTTTCAGCGGCAGGGACTGGGAGACTAGTCAGGATCGAGGGAAAGATGAACGGAGCAAAGTACAGAGAGATCCTTGATGAAAACTTGCTCAGGACCTCAGACTTTTGAAAGTACTGTATAGATAAAGATATTTGCTTTATTCATTTTTTTTACTCCTAATACAAATGTATACACACAAACAACTGACAGATGCCCACAAACAATTACTACATCTAATTTGCCAAGACCTTCATGCTCAAACCCCATTCCTAGCGCTAGCATTATTGTTCGTCACTTGGTCTTAAATTGTACCAATTTGTCTTTCTCAGTCGCTCATGCTATTTCAATATCTAAATAATAAATAATTAGATTTTTCCTTTGTGTTAATGATGGTGGATTGATTTCTAAGTTTTTAGTATACGTTTTTTCAAGATGAGTGATGAGAAGAGAATCTCCATGTCTTGAAATATGCAGACAGACTGATTAAAAGTACATTTACATTGTAATACTTCTGACAGCCAACTTTCTAGCGCCGTCCATAACTTTTGGACTTATTGAGTCATTATTCATTTTACAGTAAGGGATTACTCTGCCATTATGCTGTAGAATTTGTGAATTTTGTCTCATGTATAATACATTCTATAGAGCTACATTATTTTATACTGGATAAGTGTAGATTTTTGTTAACTATAATTTTGTTAGTTATGCTCCAGCTTTCCCTCCATCTTGTGCCAACATCAGTTATTTTTAAGTCTTGGTTCCAATTTTTGCTAGGAGATTGTCAGTTGGATATGCGCTCTGCAAGGTTTTGTATGTCTTCCCTATCATATGAACATACTTTTCTGACTCAAGTAATATTCCCTCAAGGTTGCACAGATGTCCAAAAGATTTGAAATCGAAATTTCGTGATATGTAACTTTTAAGTTGCATATATTTGAAACTTGCTACATTGGTCAGTCCAAAAATGTTTAATTCTGTCATGGAACTAAATGTATTTCCTGCTACCAAGTCATTTACAGTTTCAATGCCTTTAGTTTTCCATGTGGACCAATTTATCTGTGAATTCTGAAAAGCTATCCAAGGATTGTTGAATAAGGTGGTGTGTTTAGGGAGTGATATTGGTTCTTGTAGAATACGTTTCATTTTCGATGATGGTTTTAAGGCGGTACATATTTCAATTAGTTAAGATGATAAGACGCTACCATTGTATTATATTTCCTGCTTTATATGATGTTGCAGAAAGCCGGAAGTAAATCCTTGGTAATGCTTGCCTCCTGAATGCAAGTGTTTGACTCGGTGGAAGGGGACCAGTGACTTTATGATAAAACTTTATCGATGTACCAGCTAGTCATTTTTCAAACTTGGGTCACCCTACTTTGAACTGGTTTCATCCAAATATCATCCAATTTGATGAAAAACATAATTTTCACTGTGCAGGACCTTTACATTTAGAGTTCACGTTAACCTTTTTTCATGTGAGGAAAATAACATGTCTTCAGCTCACATGTGAATTGCAGTTTCACAATTGGCCCAGCGTCGTCCGGGTTAGGGGAGGGTTTGGCCGGCAGGGATTTTCTTGTCCCATCACGCACTAGCGGCTCCTCTGGCGGGCCAAGCGCAATGCACGCTGACACGGTCGCCATGTGTACGGTGTTTCCTCCGACACATTGGTGCAGCTGGCTTCCGGGTTAAGCGGGCATTGTGTCAAGAAGCAGTGCGGCTTGGCTGGGTTGGGTTTCGGAGGACCTTGGCCTCTCCCGAGTCCGTACGGGAGTTGCAGTGATGGGACAAGACTGTAAACTACCAATTGGGGAGAAAAAGGGTAAAAAATTGCTACATTTATTAAATAAAAAAATACACATGTAAATATTCCACATGTGGAATTGCAAGTTCACATTTGAAATACCTTCACGTATTCACATGTGGGGGTGAAACAGTTTTATTCTGGTGTTGTCCATTTTTACTCATGTTACTCATGTGCCATCTTTGCTGTTGATGGTTACGTTTTCTAAATATAGAGATCACATGTTTAATCAATCAGTCAAATGCATTTATAAAGCCTTTTTGACATCAGCAGATGTCACAAAAGGCTATACAGAAACCCAGCCTAAAACCCCAAACAGCAAGCAATGCGCGCAATGTTTAACTGAACTGTGTTGAGTTTTCGAGTAATTTTGATGTACAGTATGATTTAATTGTCTTGACCCGAATGAAAAATGCGTGATATTTTTTTCATTTACATGAGTGTAGCCAAGCTAAGTAGTTAACTCACTTTTGTATGAGTGTATTTACATGTGTACATATAAACCACACACATTTCTTTATATACATTTTAGGTAACTTTTTATATTCACTAGCTAGCTATTTTTAGCTTCTTGTTATTGTTAGCTGTGCATTGGTTTTTGTTCCATTTAATACATAGGCCTAAATGGGATTTTAATGTATTTAAAAATGTGTGAATATGTTTGCTACTGTAATGAATGTAAACAGGTACTTTTACAGAAAGAGATGATTTTGAATTAATCAGTTAACTTAAGTTAACATTTTGTGATTTTAGTGCACAATTTATTTTATCTTGATTAATCACATGGTCTAAAAGGATTCAAACTAGACTGAAAACATCCAAAATACATCATTTATACAGCTAAAAACAACAATGTGAAATCGTTGACATTGAGGTTAAAAAGTATTAAATTACGGCTCAATTTGAGCAAATTCTACATTTGTGACTAATCTTGATTAATCACAGCAAATCCTGCGATTAACTTGATTACATTTTTAAGCGTTTGATAGACATTTTTCAGGTTCAGGGAAGAAAACATGTATGATTTACTTCATTCTAGCCCTCATAACTATTATATACAATCAATGCACTTTTCCTTTAAGCCGCGCTTGCATCATGATCATGAGGGGGAGGTAGCCTTCAAATCCTCCCTCACGCATTGGCCTGTTTTATGCCACCTTTTCTTCCATCTAATCCCGGGAAAGGAGGCTGCGGATGCTACTGGACAGCACCGCTCGCAAGGCGTGCGCGACGCCATGACTTCATCACGTTACGTGGAGGGAAAGGGAAGGGAGGGAGTGAAAAGAGCGCACGGGATGGGAATAGAAAGGAGGAGGACAGCTGCGAGTAGAGGGGTGGGTGAAAAGGGAGGGGAGCGAGAGAGGAGAAGTAGGGGGGCGCTATGACATCACCCTCCAGCCAAACGCATAGAGCTGTGGTTTATCCAAGCGCGGTTGAGGGTACAGTCCTGCGATTCCACATGCGTCCGAGCAACCTGCGCTATCCGGGGATTTTAAACACTACTCACCGCTAGAACCTGAACCGATTCTCTGGATCTGCCGCAGGACGCTCGCATACGGGATTATTGTTTATTTGTTTATTTGAACAAAATGTGTGTGTTTTTTGTATATGCACAATAAGAAAGAGAGGAACTCCATCATTGACAACGGTAGGAACAGTTGTCTTTTTTTCTAACGGAGTTGTATCCGCATGCTTGGAGGTGCTTCTTGAAACGAGAAAAATATTTAAGCTACTTCAACTGGTTCTCCACTGTGGAATGCGTGACGGGCAGTCTGTGCCCGATAGTGCCTGTCTGTGTACATACTTGTAAATGCTGATTGAGTAGCCTAGGAGGGGGATGCAGGCTGGTAGTGGTACCCAAAAAACAGCTCTCAAGAATACTGCAAGAAGCGTACCAGTGCCACGGAACTCTGCGGGGTAGAGCTGACGCTGATAGGCTACAGCAAAGGTTATGTGATGCTGTAGCCCTACTCCGTAGCCAAAATGTGCCCCATGCCATCCTCTCCTATTCTTGTACAGAGTATCAGTACGTTATAGCCCTATCCAAAAGAGCTTTTATAAAGAATATAGCGTTGGCTATGTGACCCTCGTTTTGACGGCATTTGGTCATTACAAGTTTATTCACTCTATCTTATTTAAACCACACCAGGAGGAATTTACAATATCCTAACTGGGGTGAAACTTGGCATGCATTTTGTTACATTCTAAAGCCTGTACGCTTCAGAGGTGGCTAGTCTTAATAACGCATTTCTGAATCATCTTCAATAGGGGAGGGAGGGGGGGTGAATGCTGCGGCAGGTAGAGGCGGCAGGTAGTCTAGTGGTTCGATTCCCCGAGCCGACTAGGTGGAAGAAATCTGTCGATGTGTCCTTGAACAAGGAACTTAACGCTAATTGCTCCTGTAAGTCGCTCTGCAGAAGTGCGTCTGCTAAATGACTAACATGTAAATGAATGCTCACTGTAGCAGGTGCATATCTCCACGGGTTAACGAAGCCAACCATGAGACTCGAATGCGTTGCAGTTGAGTTCCCTGATATTGCATGTAGCCTATTGATAATGACACTAAACAATCGTATTGATCATAAATGGCACGGTACCTGATACGTTTCGAGAGTTAAAGGGCATCAGACAAGTAACGTCAATTTGATCTATTGTTGGGGTAGCCTAATGCAGATTTTGAACATGCATTGACATTTGTCTGTATCGTCGGGAATCTTGACTCTGATCCATGTTTGCGCGTTCAATGGCGGGGTTCTTTTTCTTGCCAATGATTTGGGTTTTTAGTTGTGGTGCGGTTTTTTTTTCAAGGTGCGCTCCCAAACCCATTCATTGAAAGATGGAGTCAGGAGCAGTGTGATGTCTGGTGATTGTCTGAGTTTTAGAGTGCAGGTGACACCCTTGTTTAATGTCCTTATCCTGTTTCGACCGCCTTGACTGCTGGAGAGATTTTCCTTGTAGAGGGACTGTTAATAAGCTACTCTGTATTTTAGGTTGTATTCTTTTTAGCCTTTTATGTATACTCTACATAATTACTTATTTAGCCTTGTGTAATGACGTTTAGGATTCTATTCGTTAGTTCTCTATATGGAGATTAGCCTAAACATTATTTATCCTGAAGTATATGGTGTTTTACTATTGGCACCAGTTACGCACACACTGCAATCGACTTCACAGACGCATTGCCAGTATGTGGACTTGTCCCCGAAGGACGGAGATTTTAAGTGCCTTTGATTGGTTACCAATGTAGGCACATATCATAAAGAACCTTGCAAAAAGTGCTATTGAAAAACATATTTCCTTGTTTCCCAAATAGGATAATAAAATGTTCAATTGTTATAGCCTATACAATCACTGTTTCCCCCAATTAAACACGTTCATTGAAAAGGGGGGAGAGGGAAACGCGACATCTAAAATATAACCTTTTCAAACTGATCCAATTTAATTTGGTTGGGATTAATACATCATTATAGGCTAATCCTATTATTTTATGAAGTTACGCATCCTGCCTTGTAGACGAAATCTGGCTTGATCGGAATGGGTGTGTGTTATAAGCTTTGCGAGGCACATCATAAAAGCTCGCGAGGAACCGTATATTGCCAGGGCCAAGGCTGTTAAAAGAAAATGGGTTTATTCGTTTTTTTTACCGCTGTCCTACCCCGGTAACGTAGTTATAGCTTTTTTATGATGCCCAGGAAATGGCTTACGGGTTTCCAATGTAATGTAATCAAATGTATATGATGTTGCTGTGTATTACAGTTCTCCATTACGCGTCATCACGTGAGAAATGTGGACTGACTCCTCTCTCCTGGATGCCGGTAAGCATCCGAGACGTGCAGGTGGCCTCTCACCGAAGATTTCCACCGAAAGCACGACCACGCCCCTTGCTCACACTCAAACTGAAAATAACCCCGTCTGAGTCTCAGTAGTCTGAATGAGGGCTACTCAAACATTTTAACCTGTATTGGTTTGGAACTATTTCATATTATCTGAACTAAAAATGTTTCATTCGAATATGTGTGGGTATAATTGGGAGCTTGCCCATTGGAAAAGCCTATATCATTTTCAGCATATCTTGTTTCAGAATCCTCCCTCCATCTCATTCCTCTTATCTTTCTCCTCCCTCTCCTTCCTCCGTTGCTCTCCTTTTCTCCTTCCTCCTCTTCTTCAAAGAACAGTTAAGACATCCAGTTGTAATATAACATTAGCCAAACGTTTTGTTCTAAATGATGTTGTGTAAATGCCAGTCAAATACTGAAAACCATCACACCATAAATTATGTAATTTCTAATATAGGTCTAGACCACACCCTATTCTTTATTATGTAATATTACATGGAACTACATGGAAATAAATCATGGCATCCTCTGTTTCTCCTTCCAGCTTTAATGTTGGCCCTAATAGATATTATATCTCCCTCTCTCCACTAGTGCCACCAGACATTTCTGAGAGGTGAATGTCTATTCGTTTATTTTAGCTCAAAGATTTGAGAAATTATTCAGTGTTTCATCTCTTCTCTAGAGACGATATCTTACCATGTGAGGACTAAACAGGAGTCTCCTCCACATTGTTTTTAGTCAGGCCTGTCACTTGACATCCATATTAAGGGGGACTTCCCCGGAGTTAATGGCCTGTACATGGTTAATGAAGCATCCACTCATAAAATGTGTTGTTCACACACAGTCAAATACCTGCGTTGCCGGATATGTGCTGTAACACGCCCAGAGCCGATCAGCACTCTACTGTTCCACTGGAGATGTACCATGTTTGGTTAGGGGCCTATGGTCAGACTGAAGAGGCAGTAGGTTGTTAAGAAGCTTTAGGCATGCAGGCTTTAGGGCGGAAGGTAGCCTAGCGGTTAAGAGCATTGGGCCAGCAACTGCAATGTCACTGGTTTGAATCTCTGAGCCGACTAGGTGAAAAATCTGTTGTTGTGCCCTTGAGCAAGGCACTTAACCCAAATTGCTCTGGCTAAGAGCATTTGCCGAATGACTAAAATGTAACACGTCTCATCAATCAATCAAGCAGACCTGTATATATGCTACTGAGGGAGGGTTCGTCGTGACGTGGTGGTTGAGCAGCTTTCGTTTACTGTGCGAGACCTTCACTTCAATCATGTTCCCTGGCGTAAGAGGGCTGTTGCCAGATGGGAGGTATAGTGCTGCTGGTCGGTTTATACACACACACACATTAACGTGCATCGGCATGCATGTGCTCACAGACGTACACCGGTTCCAATCCACAGTTACTGAGATGAGTCACATTCTGCAGTCTCATTACTTCACCACCATACAGCACACGAGCGTGGCCGCCGCGTCGTTAATGCAGCCCAAATGGAAATGGATGCGGCTGGCGAGGCTTTTAAAGCACCATAAAGGCGTGGCGCATAAGCAAGAAATATATAATAATGTCGAGCGTTATCGAGAGCTTTGTCGCACACGCATACACTCTGCGGCGGCCATCTAATTATCCGACGAGAGCTTGTTAGTTGTCACGTCAAGATAAACATTTTTTTATTTGGGGGTCACGTTTTCACGCTGCCAGCGGAAATCGAAATTCTGAGTAGGAAAATGTAAAAGTCGAAATATCCCTCCTACATCCACAGACTCTACACCCGGAGCCCCCTCGTAACTCGCCGTAAATGAGTCATTTAGACGAGGTCAGAAGTCAGAGAATGTGAGAGAAACCCACGACTGGTGCCGTTAGTTCCCTGCTGCTGCAAAATGGTGGTTCATACAGTAGTTCTTATCAGGAAGCATATGGTCCTCAACTGTATATGCAAATCCATTCCTAGAATACTCAGGGAAGGTGACAAAAATCCCTCACTTTTAACTGAATAGATCTAGTGGTCCACCATCATCACTGAAGACTCGCTAGACCTTTTATGATATTCATTGCCTCTAGAACTAGAGCGAGTGAAGAAAATAATGATTCATCACTAAGTTTCCATCCATGAACATTCTGGCCTCATTTTACTCTTGACAAGTTAATGGGTTTGATGTGTATGCTCTTCCTGAACAAGTGGGGATTTCAGGAAAAAGCAAGATGAGGACAGGGGTGCACTGCATGTGGAAAGCCAGGGACGTCTCCTCAGATCTGGGGAGAGAGATCAAGCTCACTCTCCTCTCCACTTCTATGAGGTTTCTGGGAGAAACACCTTGAGGGCATCTCCCGTGTCAACCAAATGGAAGGGGACTACGCGGAGTGATCCGTTGTCTCAACGGTGTCTCCCAGTTAAAGCAATAGGGTCTTGCTCCAGCAGATACTTTCTCCTCACGCCATAGACGCTGTGAGACATAGGAGATGAGACAGGATGCCGAATGGTGCCAGAGAGGCTGGTGCATTACCGCCACCAACAGCACAGGTGGTGAAATTACATTTACAATTAGAAGCTAGGTACACGCAATTGTGTACTAGCTAGCCAGTGTGTACTAGTTAGCTACTGTGTACTAGCTAGAATGTACTAGCTAGCTAGTGTGTACTAGTTAGAGTGTACTAGCTAGCTACATAAGCAACAGTGGTTAACATAACACCATGGACCAGAGCTAGTGCGCCAACTGGTATGTGCGTTGCACACTGACTCCCTGGAACAAAGCAACTGACTCAGGCGATACACAATACCAATAAACGTCGACAGGTTGCGCTCGCAAATGCCGTTTGAGACGCAAAAATACCATCTGAGACTCACACGCATGTGCTTTGAGGTTCGTAGACCACGTGGCGTCAGCGCACAGCTGGATGCTTCTCGGTTAAAGGGGAACGATCGATGCGCCACATGTTCTTGGGGGATGAAAGAAAGGAGGTGGCACTCGTGGTAAAGGCTGGCTTGGTTGTGTATTTCTGATCAACTGATAAGGAGAGAGGGAAGGGATGGAGGGAGGAAAAGAGGGGGGAGAGAGGTAGCAGGAGATGCTGCTGCGAATGCTGAAGAAATCATCAAGTGCTGATTTCCTTTGTATTTTCTGAGCTACAGGCTCAGGCTCTATTGGAGATTAGGGTGTGTCGCCTCCAGATATCCATCCAGTAATAGATAGATATAGCCTAAGTTACAGGTGTTGTGTAATATACTTTTTCTCTCCTACTGTATGTTACTCATTAGTATACAGCCTACTGTTGAATTCAAATCTACTCAGATGTATTTTTTATGATGTATGATTAAGTATATTTAGAGAAATGTATACTCAATATAAGTCATTTCTCACCATGTTGCCATCTTCGTAATGCTTAGGCCTCCTGAGTGGCGCAGCGGTCTAAGGCACTGCTAAAGGCGTCACTACAGACACTGGTTCGATCCCAGGCTGTGTCACAATCGTCCGTGATCTGGAGTCCCACAGGGCAGCGCCCTATTGGCCCAGCATTGTTAGGGGAGGGTTTGGCCGGGGGGGTTTCACAAGTAGGCAGTCATTGTAAATCATAATTTGTTTTTAATTGCCTGGTTAAAAAAAAAATAATTCAGCACATCATTGTAATAACTACACAGAGATACAGTTATTATATATTTAGGAATTATGCTAATAGAGGGAAATCCAATTACATGGCATATAAGACACACCGGTAAATATATGTTTGGAAACACATAATAGAAGTAATCATGGCATAATTTCAGTGGTGTTGAGACCGCGTCACGTGTGCGCCCAATACTGGCACTCCACTGCTTTTACTTGGAAATAGGCCTTTTACACACAAGCATTAGCAATGTGTGATTTTGAAGTCGAAGAGTATGATGGACAAGCTGAAAACAAGGGAATGGATTTCTATTTTTATTACGTTTTATCGTTTTGTATTGGTGTGTACTCAACAAACCTGTTTGAGCCAACATGATTGATGACGTGCTTATAGACATTCAAATGAGAGTAGAATTCTTAATTGCCCTTTAGGGACTTTCTCTTGGACGTTTAATCTTTGAAGCACTGACAGTTTGCAACACAAGGTACAGATGACTGTATATGAATGGACAAAGCCATCGATCACGTGACAACATTCATTCCTATGTGAAGATTTAACAGCGCATTTGAAGCCAACATACACAGTTTGAGCTAGTCCAGGAAGTGACATTGCAGGCTAGCTCAGTGCTGCCCCCTTTCATTGAGTATCCCCAGAAAACCAAAAGTGTCTCTGTGAAAGTTCCCAGAACATTCGTTTGGTCGCTGCAAATGTTCTCATAACACAAAAGCTGTCCAGTCGTGCTGATGATTATACAGTGTTTGTATAAAACATTTGCCTGATGTTGCAAGAACATTCCTAGAACACATTTAGTCTGTTCTTTAATGGTTCACAGAATGTTTTATTAGGTTGTGGGAACACCCTGGTGAGAACATTGTGGGGACATCACAGAAGATATGTCCCTAAAACATAAAAACTATCCAGTTGTGCAGATGATTCTACAATGATTGTTTTAGGGTGCAAAAAACATTGACCTGATTTTGCAAGAACGTTCCCTGAACACAGACTGCTTCTTTAGGTAGTGGGAACTGTGTGGGGATATGACAAGGAGAAAGCTTCCCCAAAACACTAAAACTGTCCAGTTGTGCTGACATTCAGATAATGTTTGTATCAGGGTGCACAAAACTTTTAATTGATGCAAGAATGTTGACAGAACAGCCTTTCTGAGTTCTTTAAAGGTTCCCAGAACATTTCATTAAGTTATGGGAGTTGTCTGGGATACTCACATAGGTTGCACAGAACATTCCAACAATTTTGCGCAATGTTCCACAATTTCCAAATAAGTAATTTTTTATGACGATCATTGCATATTTGTTTTAGGTTTAACATAATATTTCATTGATGATCACGAAATAAACATTTTACCTTGTCTTGGAGGTCCTCAGAATATTTCAAGAACATTCTCAGCATGCAAATTTGTAGCTCCTTAAAGCATAAGAAATCAGATTGGAATACATCATAAAATACAAATACCCCATAATGACAAAGCAAAAACAAATTTTTGTCCGGGCTCTGGCTGGGCCACTCAAAGACATTCAGGGACTTGTCCCGAAGCCACTCCTGCGTTGTCTTGGCTGTGTGCTTAGGGACGTAGTCCTGTTCGAAGGTGAACTTGCAAAATCTAGATCCCTACGAATCAGCTCTCTTTCTAAAATGATCCGCCGAAATTGTTGCAACCCCTATTACTAGCCATTCAACCTCTCTTTCGTATCGTCTGAGATCCCCAAAGATTGTAAAGCTACCGCGGTCATCCCCCTCTTCAAAGGAGGAGACACTCTAGACCCAAACTGTTATAGACCTATATCCATCCTGCCCTGCCTTTCTAAACTCTTCGAAAGCCAAGTTAATAAACAGATCACCGACCATTTTGAATCCCACTGTACCTTCTCCTCTATGCAATCTGGTTTCTGAGCTGGTCATGGGTGCACCTCAGCCACACTCAAGGTCCTAAACAATATCATAAGTACTGTGCAGCCGTCTTCATCGACCTGGCCAAGGCTTTCGACTCTGTCAGTCACCGCATTCTTATCGGCAGACTCAATAGTCTTGGCATCTCAAATGACTGCCTCGCCTGGTTCACCAACTACTTCTCAGATAGAGTTCAGTGTGTCAAATCAGGGGGCCTGTTGTCCGGACATCTGGCAGTCTCTATGGGGGTGCCACAGGGTTCAATTCTCGGGCCGACTCTTTTCTCTGTATATATCAGTGATGTCGCTCTTGCTGCTGGTGATTCTCTGATCCACCTCTACGCAGACAACACCATTCTGTATACATCTGGCCCTTCTTTGGACACCGTGTTAACAAACCTCCAAACAAGCTTCAACGCCATACAACACTCATTCCGTGGCCTCCAACTGCTTTCAAATGCTAGTAAAACTAAGTGCAAGCTCTTCAACTGATTGCTGCCCGCACCCTGCCGCCCGACTAGCATCACTACTCTGGACGGTTCTGACCTAGAATATGTGGACAACTACAGATACCTAGGTGTCTGATTAGACTGTAAACTCTCCTTCCAGGCTCACATTAAGCTTTTCCAATCCAAAATTAAATCTAGAATCGGCTTCCTATTTCACAACAAAGCCTCCTTCACTCATGCCGCCAAACACCCTCGTAAAACTGACTATCCTACCAATCCTTGACTTCGGCGATGTCATTTACAAAATAGCCCCCAACACTCTACTCAGCAAACTGGATGTAGTCTATCACAGTGCCATCCATTTTATCACCAAAGCCCCATATACTACCCACCACTGCGACCTGTATGCTCTCGTTGGCTTGCCATCACTACATATCTGTCGCCAAACCCACTGGCTCCAGGTCATCAATAAGTCTTTGCTAGGTAAAGCCCCGCCTTATCTCAGCTCACTGGTCACCATAGCAACACGCACCCGTAGCACGCGCTCCAGCAGGAAAAAACTCTGAAACTGGAGTCTTATATCTCCCTCTCTAACTTTAAGCATCAGCTGTCAGAGCAGCTTACCGATCACTGTACCTGTACACAGCCAATCTGTAAATAGCACACCTGACTATCTCATCCCCATAGTATTACTTACCCTCTTGCTCTTTTGCACCCCAGTATCTCTACCAGCACATCATCATCTGCACATCTATCACTCCAGTATTAATGCTAAATTGTAATTACTTTTGCCTCTAGGGCCTATTTATTGCCTACCTCCCTACTCTTCTACATTTGCACACACTGTATATAGATTTTTCTGTTTTTCTTTTATTTTGTGTTATTGACTGTGCTTTTGTTTATATGTAACTCTGTGTTGTTTTTGTCGCACTGCTTTGCTTTATCTTGGCCAGGTCGCAGTTGTAAATGAGAACTTGTTCTCAACTGGCCTACCTGGTTAAATAAAGGTGAAAAAAATAAAAATAAAAACCTTCGCCCCAGTCTGAGGTCCTGAGCGCTCTGGAGCAGGTTTTCATATAGGATCTCTCTGTACTTTGCTCCCATTCATCTTTCCCTTGATCCTGACTTGTCTCCCAGTCCCTGCCGTTGAAAAACATCCCCACAACATGATGCTGCACCAACATGCTTCACCGTAGGGATGGTGTCAGGTTTCCTCCAGACGTGACGCTTGGCATTCAGGCTGAAGAATTCGATCTTGGTTTCATCAGACCAGAGAATCTTGTTTCTCATGGTCTGAGAGTCCTTTAGGTGTCTTTTGGCAAACTCCAAGCGGGCTGTCATGTGCCTTTACTGAGGAGTGGCTTCCGTCTGGCCACTCTACCATAAAGGCCCAATTGGTGGAGTGCAGCAGAGATGTTTGTCCTTTTGGAAGGTTCTCCAATCTCCACAGAGGAAGCGTTTTGCTACACCTGCAATAACATTTGCTAAATATGTGTATGTGACCAATACAATTTGATTTGGAGCTCTGTCAGAGTGACCATCGGGTTCTTGGTCACCTCCCTGACCAAGGCCCTTTCCCCAGATCTGTGCCTCGACACAATCCTGTCTCAGAGCTCTACGGACAATTCCTTCCACCTTATGGCTTGGTTTTTGCTCTGACATGCACTGTCAACTGTAGGACCTTATATAGACAGATGTGTGCCTTTCCAAATCATGTCCAATCAATTGAATTTAACACAGGTGAACTCGAATCAAGTTGTAGAAACATCTCAAGGATGATCAATGGAGACAGGATGCACCTGAGCTCAATTTCGAGTGTCATAGCAAAGGATCTGAATACTAATCTAAATGTGATATTTACGTTTTTTATTTTGATTACATTTGCAAACATTTCTGAAAAACTGTTTTCACTTTGTATTATGGGCTATTTTCTGTAGATTGATGAGGAAAAATTTGGATGGATTCAATTTTAGAACAAGGCTGTAACATAACATAATGTCAAGAGTCAAGGGGTCTGAATACTTTCCGAATGCACTGTATGAAGAGGATGGGAATGTTTTTATAACTCTGAAATTGTTCTGTGTCCCGATTGACCATCGTTGATAGTGTGTACCGCTGTTGATAGTGTTTACCGCTAGCGTCCCACCCGCAGTACACACTATCAACAGCCAGTGAAATATCAGGGCGCGAAATACAAAACAGCAAAAATCTCAAAATTTAATTTTCTCAAACAATCAACTATTTTACACCATTTTAAAGATAAACTTCTCGTTAATCTAACCACATTGTCCAATTTCAAAAAGGCTTTACAGCGAAAGCATAAAATTAGATTATGTTAGGACATAAACTTCACAAGAAAAACCACACAGTCATTTTCCAAGCAAGGACATGCATCACAAAAACCAAAAATACAGCTATATTATTCACTAACCTTTGATGATCTTCATCAGATGGCACTCATAGGACTTCATGTTACACAATACATGTATGCTTTGCTCGATAAAGTTCATATTTATATCCAAAAACCCCATTTTACATTGGCGCGTGATGTTCAGAAAATGTATTCCCACCAAACCTCCGGTGAATGAGCACATCAATTTACAAAAATACTCATCATAAATGTTGATAAAATTTACAACAGTTATTGAAAGAATTATAGATATACTTCTCCTTAATGCAACCGCTGTGTCAGATTTTAAAATAGCTTTATGGAGAAAGCACATCTTTCAATATTCTGAGTACATAGCTCAGCCATCAAAGCAAGCTATACAGATACCCACCAAGTTCTGGGATCAACTAAACTCAGAATTAGTATTAGAAATATTCTCTTACCTTTGCTGATCTTCGTCAGAATGCACTCCCAGGACTCCTACTTCCACAAGAAATGTTATTTTTGTTCAAAATACTCCATATTTATGTCCAAATACCTCCGTTTTGTTCGTGTGTTCAGATCACTATCCAAAGGCATAACGCGCGAGCGTAAATACAGACACGAAAAGTCAAATAGTTCCATTACCGTTCGTAGAAACATGTCAAACGTTGTTTACAATCAATCCTTAGGGTCTTTTTAACATAAAACGTAGATAATATTCCAACCGGACAGTAGCATATTCATTACAGAGGAAAAAGTGGCGCGCCAAACGTGCCTGCGCCGTAAACAACTCACTGGTCCCAGGCAGTCCACTCATTGACTGAGCTCCTATTTTCTGCCCAGTAACAGGAGAAGGATGAAACACATTTCTAAAAGCTGTTGACAGCCAATGGAAGCCTTAGGAAGTGCAACGTGACCCCACAGACACTGTAGTTTCGATAGGGATTCAAAAGAAGAACTACAATTCTCAGATTTCCCACTTCCTGGTTGGATTTTTCTCAGGTTTTTGCCTGCCATATGAGTTCTGTTATACTCACAGACATCATTCAAACAGTTTTAGAAACTTCAGAGTGGTTTCTATCCAAATATACTAATAATATGCAAATATTTGACTCTGGGCCCGCTTTTCATTCGAAAATGAAAATACTGCCCCCTATACCTTAAAAAGTTAAAGAAATAGAATGAGCACTTTACACGCTGCGCCTTGGTCCCTTTCGATGCATGTGACAGAACCACCCACCAATGAAGGACCAAGCAGCGTGGAAGGGAGCAGTTGGTAGAGCATGTGGCTCAGTTAGTAGAGCATGGTGTTTCCAATGCCAGGGTTGTGGGTTCGATTCCCACGGGGGACCAGTACGGAGAATAAATGTATGAAATGTATGCATTCACTACTGTAAGTCGCTCTGGATAAGAGCGTCTGCTAAGTGACTTAAATGTAAATCTGGAGTCCTGGACCTGGGAGGATATCCTGGATGGGAAAGGACCCTGGAGTCAACCTGGAGAGTATCGCCGCCCGCCGGAGGAGATAGAGGCAGTGAAGGCGGAACGGCGTTACTGGGAGGAACGGCTACAACGTCAGGAGGAGGCTTAGAGGCAGCCCCCCTCAAAAAATTGGGGTGTGGCATGCAGGTAGTTTGGCTAGGTCAGGGGGGAGCCCTGACCTAACTTCCCGGGCGTACAAGAGAGAGCCGTGGAGCAAACCGGTGCCTGTCATGGAGTCAAGCACGGAGCTTGATGCGAGATTCCGGAAGGAGGTACTGGCGGAGAGGGCACGACTGAGCAGGCGTGCAGAGGGGCGAGCGAAGCATTACGGGGTGATGCGCACTATTTCGCCCATCCGCACGCACAGTCCGGTGCAGTCGGTATGGGCTCCGCAGCGTTGCCATGCTAGAGTTGGCACTCAGTCAGGAAGGAGTGTGCCTGCTCAGCACATCTGGCCACCAGTGCATCTCCTCGGTCCAGTTTATCCTGCGCCTGCTCTATGCACGGCAGCCCAGTTCGCCCTGTGCCAGCGCTACACCCGTGCCGGGCTACAGTGACCATCCAGCCAGGACGGAGTGTGCCAGCCCTGAGCTCCAGACCGCCGGTGCGCCTCCACGGCCCATTGTGCCTCGTGCCTGCTCTGCGCACCCAGTCTCCTGTAAGTCTCCCCAGTCCGGGGAGACCGGTCCCAGCTCCACGCAGGAGGCCTCCTGTGACGCTCTTCAGCCCGGAGCCTCCAGTGACGCCTCTCAGTCCGGGGCCTCCAGCGACGCCTCCCAGTCCGGAGCCTCCAGCGACGCCTCCCAGTCCGGAGCCTCCAGCGGTGGTCTGCAGCCAAGAGCCTTCAGCGGTGGTCTGCAACCCAGAGCCTTCAGCGGTGGTCTGCAACCCAGAGCCTTCAGCGGTGGTCTGCAGCCAAGAGCCTTCGGCGGTGGTCTGCAGCCAAGACTCTTCAGCAACGGTCTACAGCCCAGAGCCTCCAGCGGGGGTCGGCAGCGCAGAACGGGAGCTACGCCCGGAGCCAGAGCCACCTCCGTAGTGGGAGGATTGACGAAGGGGGGGGTGTAGCACAGGAACCGTCGTTGACGGTGGCCACCCTCCCTTCCCTCCCTTTAGGTTTGGGGTTGTTTTTGTGGGGTTTTTGTTTTGAGGTGCAGTCGGGGTCTGCACCTTCGGGGGGGGGGGGGGGGGGGGGTACAGTCACGTCCTGACCAGTAAAAGGGGTCATTTGTCATTGTAGTATGGTCAGGGCGTGGCAGGGGGTGTTGTTTTTGTGTGTTTTGGGGTTGGTTTGTTTCATGGGGATTTGTTCTAGTTTTCATTTTCTATGTGTGGCCGAGTATGGTTTCCAATCAGAGGCAGGTGTTTTTCGTTGTCTCTGATTGGAAGCCATACTTAGGCAGCCTGTTCTTTCCTTTGGGTTTGTGGGTGGTTGGTTTCCGTTTAGTCTTGTGTACCTGACGGGACTGTTATCGGTCGTTTTGTTGTTTTTTTGTTGAGGTGCATTCATTAAAGAAATAGAATGAGCACTTTACACGCTGCGCCTTGGTCTGTCCCTTTCGACGCATGTGACAAGACCGAAAAACCCTTGCAAGGCCATAGCTATCCACTGGTGGTGCAGAGGGCTAATGATCTAGTTACAGATCTGAAGATTGCAGGGTTCTTTTACCATGTTTCTTTTGAAGAAAAAGAAAATGGTGAAATTGAGGCTCAGATACACTCTACTTACAGATAATTCCTTATTTCATACAGATTTATACATCCAGTCAGAAATGCGGAATTTAGTAACTGTAAAAAATAAATAATAGTGTAAAAATGACTGTTGAACCTTTTTTTAAACACACCCAATATAATTCCTACTTTGTGGAGCTTGACATGGTCTCCCCTGTCATATATTTCATGATCTGAAAAGCAAAAGTGATCCTAGATCAGCACTCATAGTCTTGAATACCTTGTGAATATGGTCCCAGAAGTACGCAGCATATAAAGAGGATTGGTGAAATGATGGGAAATAACCCAGTTACCAGTATTTCCCTGTGTTAGTTATGTCTAAGGCTAAAAAGGAAGCATGGAATTCCTGATTGACCATACTGCCAGAGAATGACAGATCTGGCTTGGAAACCAACCATTGTAGGTTCAAACCCCACATGTGAAGATTGTTAACATGTAGAAAATGTGGTTGTGTTTGTATGATTAACACTGTTCAAATGTCCTATTAATAAAATACTGTGTGTCTATATCACCTTGTAGTGGGCCATATACTTTGTGATGTCCCCGCAATGTTCCCATCAGACTGTTCCCACAAACTATTGAAACATTCTGGGAACCTTTAAAGAACAGCCAAAATGTGTTCTGGAATGTTCTTCCAACGTTAGGCGAATGCTTTATACTAACAATGTAGAATCATTAGCATGACTGGACAGTTTTTGTGTTACGAGAACATTTGCCGCGACCTAGCAAATGTTCTGGGAACTTTCAAAGAACCAATTTTAGTTTGTTGGGAAAACATTACTGGTACATTGTATTATAACATTACCTGGAAACCTAATGAGAACTTATTGGGAATGTTGTGGCTGTTACACTAAAATGCTGTGCACAACATCTGTATGTTATGAGAGCATTCCAAGGATATTTCTTTTTTTTTTTTATAAATAAATGTATTATCATTCTTTTAATGATTATGGATTGTTATTATCCTAATGTTAGAAAAAATCCTAACAAGAAGTTAGTGGGAATCTTAGCAGATATTTGGGGAATGTTCCCGGGTTTGCTGGGTCAAGTTGAAGGCCGACCGGTGTACGACAGGCTGCCATTAGCAAGTAAACTTCTTCTGTGTGCAATTTTAAAATCAACAGTTCAATGGCATATATCTGGTGTAATAGAAGCAATTATTTGTACCATGATTGTCTTAGATTTGTATTATTTTTTTTACACAAAGATTGACCTGTTTTCTGCAAACAATGCCTGCAGTACTGTTGTCAGCCTTGAACTTTGTGGCTTCAATGAGAGGGGGCAGTAGTTCTCCCCTGTCATATACACAGAACATACAACACAATGTATTACACAAAACATTTAATTGGATCAACATGAAACAACAGTCAGAAAGTGAATGTCAAGATAGACTATGAATGGTGGTGGATGAGAAACCATGCTGGGATTGATCTCTCATCCGCCCAGCACGGGCAGGTTCCCCCATCTCCAATCAGCTCCATACAGATTGGATAACAAACTCTCCCTGGCAGGACACCTTTTATTCAGGAGCATAGACAATTGAGAGCTCTATCATTGGCCGAGGCATTGAGGAAGAAGTCTCTCTCGGGGTTATGCTGTTAACGAGGCTAGCGCCACATGGCCCCTCCACTCTTTACCTCTTGAAGGTCACCTCGACATTTCACCTGCTCCCCGATGCTTCTTTGCCATGACAACCCAGTCGCTGGTCGCTGCAGACAACGTCTGTCCCAGCGAGGGGGACCCGTGATGATAATGCTTTGAGACAACGGCAGGAAGAATCCTTGTTCGTCAACATCATTTATTTATCGGTGTTTTATCTATGAATTATTTATATTTTTGTCTTCAATGCCTTTCTATTTCATTCAGGTGGTACTACAATGGTCTGTATGTGTTGTGGGGCAACAGGGTTCAAGGGAGGACCAAAGCTAGGGCAGCAGAATTAAGACGGGGGGGGGGGATCTGTGACCCTGTACATTTCACCTGCAGGTACAATAAAATCCTCATAGCCCCTACATTGATCTCTCCAAGAATAAACCACTTACTCCGCTGTGTGCGTGACCATGTGGGCCTCGTCAATTATTTAGCCGAGAGTGCTGTGCAAGCTTCCGTTTGCATGCAACAATGGGCCCGGGGAACTGGGAGTGAGGGACAGAGAAAGGGAAAGATAAAAAGAGAGAGAGAGAGAGAAAAGGGGGGACTGGGCCTTTGTAAGAGGCATCAACAATTATTGATCAAATTGGATATATATCTGCCATTGTACCTGGTTGAAACATGTCCAGCCTACCTTGCTGGATTATTATATTTGCCTCCCCTTCTCGACCTTCCATCGCTGGTGAAGAGCTACCTACAACAGCATACACATTATATTATTCAACGCTAGTGCCATTCACTCCCCTCTGTTCTCTCAGTCTATATATTCTCCTATTACCAGCTCAAACAAAGCCTCATGAATCCAAATGGATTTGTCTACCTGATTCCCATGCCATTTATTAGACTCACCCTCCCGGAGATGTAATTCCAAGTGTCCTATTAGGCTTCGATCCATGCATGCGAGTGAATCCAAATTCTGGATCTAACAGGGGAGGAATTGGAATTGGAATTTCAGCGCTCCGGGTTGCATCTAAGAGAATGAACAGACTAGCCTATTTGTGTGTGTCACTCTTGACGGGCTAACAAGCTACGAACACCAGCGCAAAGGATAGGCTTAGGCGACAAACCTAAATGTTGCTTCAGTAGGCATGTTAGTTTTTGTCATGTTCTTTTTTGTGAGCCATTATGTTTGTGAATTCGGGCCTATATCTCCGCTCAGCCTTGTAGCGTTTCCCAAACCCAATCTGAGGGGCTAAATGGCACTGTGGTGTAGTTATTAGCGCATGATAGCCTATCAGGAGTATTGCGTATAATTAGAGTTGAAAAATGTCCCCCTTGCCACACTTTGCTGAAGCCACTCAGGATTTATTGTTTGTCCAGTCCCATTGATTAAAGGATTCTCGTAATTGTTTTGCCTGCGCTTGATTAACAAACCTGTGTTTTCTTCAGCCAACGAGTTCAATAGCCGCCTTGACTGCTAGTGTTAGCTTGGCTTCTCCGTTGATTTGATAGGCATGTTGAGTAAAACGAAGTGGAGAAAAGGCTGCCTTTCGCTCGTTTACTAATTTTCAAAGCGAAGGTAGAGTTTCATGAGGAGGAGATGGGTGCCAAGGTTCATTAGCTTAGCTAACGGTGCTTAGTGAATGGTTCAAAATGGCTGGCTCTTATCTATGGGTGGGCTACTGGGCCTCAGATACAAGAGCAAGAGGCTATGAATGTGCAATGTGCAATGTGCTTGTCCTCTGCTGTGGATGGATGAGTCTGTATAATCTATGGAATGTTGGGAATGTGCCTGGTTGTTTTTTTACTTTCATAATCCTGGAGAAAGAAGGGGAGAAGGGAGGGAGGATTCCCAGGTGCGGTTTGCGGAGGAGGAACAAGCGGAGAGACGATTGGGAGCCGGAGAGCAGCCAGAGGTCCCAACATGTTTTCAGACGCAGGGAGCTTAGCATATTTGAACCCAATGATATCTCCTAGAGAGGTTCGGGCCCTCTTTCCCCACACATAAGCTGCACTCATCAAACCTCTCTCTCCATATCTAGCGTCTTACTTCTGCCTCTTGCCTCTGTGTTCAAGCTTTATGATTTGCTGTGCCATCTTACTTCTGCTTCCTGCCTCCATCTTCAAGTTTTTCATGGTTATTCTAGCTGCTGTTTGTTTGCTTGTTTGCTTGTTTTCGTTCAGTTGCTTGTTGGTCAGCCACCTCCAATCAGCAGTAGGATATAGACAGAAGGTAGGAAGGATGCTCGGTAGAGGGATGAAGTCTACTTAAAGGTAATTTATTTTTGCTGTTGCTTTGTTGGGGCAAGGGAGGAAGTGACAAAGCACCGGTTGTTTATGACCCCCAGCTAAGTGCTGTCGGGCGGCTTTCCAGCAGGAAGTTGCTGCTGCTTCTCTGTTTAATTCATGTCCTTGGAGGTGCGTGTTACTGTGGCAGTGAGGTAGTTGAGTTAACCAGGGGGGAGTTTCACAGGGCTTAAAAAGAGAGAAAAAAAACGCACAAACACTCCCAATTCCCCCTCTATCGCCATTGCTTTGGTATGTAACAGACCTTTGACAAACCAAATCGGACTGTCAATTTCTCAACGCTGCCCTGTTAATCATATGGGGTATGGTTAGACTTTTTGCTAGCTTGCTTATTACTCTACAGTCCCGGAGAACTTGGCTTGGCTGCTTTTTCAGAATGTTTAAATGTTTTAAGAGGGAGCGATGAGAGGAGGAGAACACCTCATGTCTTGGTCCAGCTGCAGCCTCTTGATGACTCAGCAGGGCCACTGGAGGGAGGGAGAGAGAGTGAGAGCAGGGAGTTCACCCCCCTCCACTACCACCAACCTCTGTATACCTCTGTGAAGTCAGCGAATTACTTTTTAATTGACAGGAGAAGAAAGGCCTCATTATCCACTCGAGAGCCTCGATTGCTGGGCCTGTTTCATGTCATTTCAAGTAAATTCTCTCCTCTGTTTCTCATTTTCCTCTCTCTCACATTCTCTCTCTCTCTCTGTCTCTCATTCTCTCTCGTTTTCTCCTCAGCTGCTCAACTCCCTTCCATTCCCCACTGATTCCTCTGCTCTCTCCCTTTCTTCTCTCTAAGTCTCTCTTTCCCTTCATCTATTTGCATTTCCCTCTTGAATTCTCTCCTGGCTCGCCTCTTCGCTTGTCATCTCTTCCGCTCGATTTCTAAAGCATTCTGGAGTTTCTTTTTAAAGAGGGAAATGAAGACAGATAGGGACTGAGGTCAGGTATTGTTTAGAGACTTTCCTAGTCAGTCAGCTCTGGAAAATATATAGGCCAATCTGCATAAATTAGCCCGTACCATTATACGTTTTGAAATTAAGCTGACGTTGAAATCCTTATTGTCTCGTAATTGGAGATTTGTTACCCATAGTCTAATATAATGAAACCAAAGCGAAGGTTAGTAGTTCTTACCTATAGTACATTTTACTTCAGCCCACAGGATGGATTTTAAGTGAGACATGATACCCATTTGATGGAAAACAATGTATGCCATGTCATAGATGTATCCTAGGCGCCGGTTTAGAAACTCTCTCAATTGTGCTTCCCACTGCGTGTTCACTATGGGAGTTTCAGAGTTAGACTAGACTAGACTAGTATAGTATATGACTATATTAAATGCCAACCCCATCTAATGTGGATAGTCACCTGCTATGTATTTTTCATGTCCCTCATGTCCTACTCTGAGTGGCCCTCGTCTCCACTAGTTCCTGCTAAGCCTTGGCATTTTAACCTCTCGATATAGTGCATTAATGGCCTTGTTTAGATATAGTGCATTAATGGCCTTGTTTAGATATAGTGCATTAATCTTTGTTTTTATCTTTTGTTATTCAAAGCAATTATCAACATCAGACAGCCTGTTTAATATTTATCAGGACCGACTTTGCTTTCATTGCCTTCACTGGAATGACATAGATGTGCAGGGTGTATTCCCTGGTATCGCACAAGTGTGTGTGTGTGTGTGTGGAGGGAGTATTGGAAAGGGGAACACGAGAAACACACCGCGATTTTGGACGTTTGAAAAGGTCCCGAGAACGTCGGTGCATGCCTTTCTCTGTCCTCACCGAAAACGATCGCCCAGCGCTTGGAGCAAACTCGTGGTGCTCGGCTCCAGAGAGTCCTCCTTAGACCACTGCGCTATGGCAGTTCACAGTGCTCTAGCAAGCCGCGAGAATATTGATGATACCTGATGGTAATAGTTTGTCGTTTTTCATTATTTTGTTTGAAGCCTTCCCCAAACCATAGCGCCAACCTTAATCACTCGGAATTAATGCCTAAACTTAACCCGTTGAGTTGTTTCTGTTTGAACCCTGGAACCAAGTGGAATGAATGCATCAAAAAATAGACGTTCATCCATAATACATCGAATTTCGAAAGGAAACTATGAGATCTTGTGGGTTAGATAGCTATATAGCCTCAAATGTATCCTTGCACTCTGTGCACTGTATTCACTGACGTGATGACATCATCTTTTTCTCTTCACTCTCTACACCACACTCAGGATTAGCATAAAGTATATTCGCACATTGATATGCAAGTCAAACCTTCATTCCCATCAGTAAAATGATTGAAATGATGTCTCGCTGGAGAGAGTGATGAAAGGTCCTTCTTTATGTCTTTTTTTTTAGGTCATGAGACACTTTTTAGTTGAGACACTAAGCTATTAGACAAACCGTCTTTCTCAAAGTCCTGAACATCAATCAAATAAATTGATATCTACCATAATGAATTGTTATCCTCTTTTCAAAAGGCTGACTTGCCTTGTTTTGGTCCTACTGTTATTTCTGAATGCTTTCATATCGATGTTCTCTTTTTGTCAGACTCTTGGTCTCTTTTGGCCTGGAAATATATACCAGTAAATGATGGTATGGGTAAAAGAGAACCTTTCCATTTCACATGTATACTAGGCCTACTTCAATTCAAGTGTACACTGCATGCACATAGGACACCGCACTAGCGAGTCAAGTAGCTACTCATCTCCTCTCTCCTCTCATGAATGTCTAAAGCCTACTATCTGCATATTGTCAGGAACATATGCCCCCCCCCCCCCAACAACAGCTGTATCCTGACAGTGTAATGGGTTATGATGTTGTGATACAGTTTTATTTGTGGCCTACCGAAGCCCCGACTTCACACTTACTGTGTCTCTTCTGTCTTTCGCTTTTGACAAATTTGCTCTTAATTTATGGCTGTGTGTAAAAGGCCGGGAGGCAATCCATTCTCTTCTCCTCCTGATCAGATGCAAACACCATAAATCAGCCATGCTTGTGTGGGCCTTAACTATTTATGGCGGGCTAATGCTCGGGCATAAGGAGATAGCCTACTGTATAGTAGAACTTGTTAATCATCCTGTAGCTACTGTGTGGTGTTGGCGAGCAACTTCAAGTGCCTATTCCTTGCTTTTTTTCTCCTCTTCTTTTGTTGTTGTAGTGTCCTTGAGTTTCCTGAAAGGTGCTTGAAATGCAATATAGGCCTGTATTCTCAATCATGGTAATGTGCAATGACGGAGTCCTTCTAATGTTATTTCTTCATAAAAGTGTGGAGAGCGTGTAGCTACTGTACAGTACACACTGCATGAGGACTACTTCTTCGAGAATACTATAGAGTGTTATAGAGTGATGCTAATTGTTGGAAGTGGCTGCTTTAATGGCCTCTAAATTCTGGCTGAGACAGGAAAATGTGTAATGTGTCTTTATGGACTAACCCATCCTCCTGCACTATGGCTGTTTTCGAGTTGGACTCTCTCTCTCTCTCTCTCTTTCCTCTCTTCCTCCCTCTGTCTTTGCCTAATGGCTGGTAATGAAGAGGGCATTTGAGAAGAGCTGACCCATGCACGTCCTCCTTCTCTCTCCCACACACACACTCACACAGTCACACACGCATACACACACACGCACTTGGCATTGTCATGACTGATATTCTGAAGGACAATCTTTCAATGACTGTTGGTTCTTCCCAAGACTTTCAATCCATTAGAGAAATTCATATTTCTTGAGACGTGAAATGAAGAGAGAGAGAGAGGTTGTTAGAGAGAAAAACAGGGTTTCAAGGACAAAGAGGAAGGGATGATGTGAATGATAATGAATGTCATGAGCCTGTACAGTAGCAACATACACGCGGAGAGAAGGGAGAAAAGGATCGCTTCGCCTTTTAAGTACCCCTTTGTGGACAAAGTTTCAGGTTACCTCACCAACCACCCCTCACCCACCCCCTGTCCCTCCTCCAAAACCCCACCTCAAGGTCAGCGGGGACCTGGCGTTGCCGAGCGACACTCCAGCTCTGGCCCATACTCTACAGTGAGATATAGTGCGTCTGACATCATTACCCTTGTTGTGACAGGTTTCATTTGTGCCCCCTGGAACCATGCATCAGGGTGACTGATGGGCAGGCCAGGCCAATAGCGTCCACTGAGACTACAGCCAAGTGTCCTAACACAGTACTCACCGCTGTAGCCCAGTTTGGAGAAAAAATGGTACCTCGCGATAATGGTTTGGTCATTCATTTATTTATTCATTCATTCATTTGTTTGTTCGTTCCTTCCGTCTTTCTTTCATTCTTTCTTCCTCACCTACTGTACTTGAGATTATCACTGATTTTCCCAGCCTCTTTTTTGGACTGTGAAGAGACCCCTGGTGGCATGTCTTGTGGGGTATGTATGCCCACAGTGGGTTTCCTACTAGGGCAAATGGTCTCAGTGCTAACAGTGCAATTCAAGTCCTTAGGCAAAGGATTACTGCTGTATAGCTCTATGTGATGATAGGGTGGGATATAGGAGTGGAACTCTTGTTTCAACCTATCCTATCATGTCAGATCTGGGATGAATTCAGATAGACGTGTTTTGAAACACATTTCAACAGAGTTCCGTAAAGGAACTTCATACTCCAACCATGCGCGTTTTCTGTGGGGGACTTTGGCAAGCTTGTGCCCCAGGTGTACATTTTGTAGGAATAGAATGAACCAGAGTCCCATCACCTTTTGACGAGAAGGTGGACAAAACCCTATCAGGCTGTGGACAAAAGTCACACATTTTTCAGTGACAGCCCCTCCACTCAAAACTCCCAATTGATCAGCTGTGATTACACCACCATCAGTGAGAATCATTAATCAATCATGTCTGATGCTACTGTTTTACATATTGACTCCCTATTCAGAAAAACTCACAGGTCATAATCCCTCCCAATGCACTTGTCAATTATCTTCTATTGTGGTGTCGTTTCAATGGATGACTGCCTGACCTCCACCTCTACACCCGTCAACCCTGCCTCCACACTATTAATGCTTCTTAGCCACTCACTATACACTGCATTGATCTGTGGTTGGATAAGAGTGTGGGTTCTAGGAAAGCCCCCATTAACATTGTTTGAGGTGGTACCGACGTTAGTCCGCTTAAAGAGGATTCTTAAGAGCCAACTCTTATACAGCCAATAATATGCAATACGGTTTGACTTTATCCATGATCAACTATCCAATGCCCCATTCTGCTAATCAGATTGACTGATAGACTGAGTGCATGACCATTAGGGCTTCATTCAGTGTGTGTGTGTGTGTGTGTGTGTGTGTGTGTGTGTGTGTGTGTGTGTGTGTGTGTGTGTGTGTGTGTGTGTGTGTGTGTGTGTGCGCGGGCGTGTGTGTGCGGGCGGGTGGGCGGGCGTGTGCAATGATCAGCCTGATTCTCTGTCAAACATCCATGTAAACATTAGTAAGTAAGTAATGACTCAATACATTAAGAGACGGATCATATGCTGTAGTAGATAGTAAGGCTCCTGCAGATGCACAGCTGAAGTGCTGGAATGTTGTTGGTTTTGGTTCTGTGGCTCGATGGTGAAGTGATGATCTTTCTGGAATTGCAAGACAGCGTTTTGTATTAGAATACATAATGTGTTGTCATGCGTTTAATATGTGGTTTCCTAGTTTTGGACTATATTTTTGTTTGCATAAAATGGGCTTCCTCGTTCATAAAATAACTTCAATTCTGTTATAAAAGTCTTTTACGGGCTTTTATGTTAATACGATTGGATTTTCAGATGGCGTAGGCAAACATCGCAGCTTTTAGATCATCCAGAAGTTCACTAAGCCAGATATACTGTATATGCTAGCTAGCAGTTGTTCCATTTCCAACCTCCTATAACGTGTAATGGCAGACTTACGGAGTTGTACCGGTGGCTCCATGACTGTTCTTACTACAGTATAATACCCTCCATGTGTAGAGGTTAGCCAGGGAAGAAGTTGAGCCGGGCTATTTGTCTTTGCCACATTATAAGCTTACGCAGTTCATAACTTGTGGTGTTTGTGTGTGTATGTTGCGTGTGTGTGTGAGAAAGAGAGAGAGAGAGAGAGAGAGAGAGAGAGAGAGAGACTGACCAGGCTACAGAGGGACATAAATCATTCTGTTTTTCCCTCCACCTCATGTTATGTGAGTTGAAGCCTGATGGATGGCTGCTCTCTGGCTACCCCTGGAATCCAAGAGACCAGGCCTGAGTATAGACAAGGAAGACCTCTGGGGAATCCCTCCCTATCATTCTCTACCTCTCTCCCTCTCCTGTTCACAACCATACATCCATACAACTATCCAATGTAAAGTTCAGGCTTAAGGCCTATAGGCCTTTATGTCTAGTTTGGTGGATGGTCCGCCATGTTTAAAAGGTTGCTTCATGAGACCGGTGCGTCTCCAGCCATTGAGTGGGGTCGAGACCATTCCCGCCCCCACCCACTGCCCTGCACTCGTCTGTGTGATGGATGTGGGCCATCTCATTTCGAGTGATGGAGGGGTGAAGGGTTAGATGGAACTTTCCAGCCCGACAGTGTTGGTATTTAATCACCGACTGAACCGAGAGAGATCGAAGTCATGTTGGTGACTACGCTGTGTTTAAGTTCCAACCACCCTCTTTTTCGTTTTAAGATGACCGACCCGTGGCTGTTAGCTTTCCCCCTGTAGCAGTAGATCATTCAAATCCAGCTTATGTCAATCGACGCTATGCGAGACACCTACACGCCTCCCAATTGACCACACTTCTGACACATACAGTATCTACCCCTCGACTCTAATTAAACATCACGATTTCCTTCCCTTACAGGGAGTGCGGCTGCATCCCATATGGCACCTCTGTGTAGTGCGCTACTTTTGTCCTGGGCCCATATGGGACTATAGCCATTTGGGACTCATCCTGCCTTGTAAAATATTTCCCCCTGATTGACCAAACATCTCTGACAAACATGTCTTTCTAATACTCTGTATTCAACTCCCACACAGATACAATGTGACCGTGATGCAGCATCACGCAGTGCATTTTCTCTGCTGTTAACGATTCAACTACACTACAGGATGTAGATGTGTTTCCCCATTTTTTAATTTTTTTTTTGCTTCCCATTCACAGCTGTGTACTTGGGCAATCAGGGCACTTTGCTGCAGTTAGATGCCCGAGGTGCCTCCGCTCTCTCTCTCTCTCCTGCTCTCTCTCTCTCTCTTTCTCCGCTAGGCAGCCAAGGAAAAGGAGAGTGGAAGGATGGAAGGATGAAAGGAGCCAGGGTTTGGTTTCTGGCTACGCTGAGCTCCTGGTTTGACCTTCCGTCAGATAATTCCCAGAGATTCCGACTCCTTGTTGTCTGACGATTAATAATTCAGACGTGTGTGTGTGTGTGTGTGTGAAAGGGTCACAAAGTGGCAGAGAGAGGGAAAGAGAGAGACACTTCTGGAGTAATGTCAACTCCTCCTCCTTTCTTCCCCTCTCCACCACTCCATCTAGCTACTCAGTAGCTATCGGAGTTGTCATTCAAGTAACCTTGGTGGTAGATTGTCGGTTGTTCTTGGCATGGGAATGAAAAGACCAAGTACATCCTTTGTTGATGATGCTGGGGAGGGTGATACAGCAGATGTCTGATGAAGGGGTGTACTGATAACTTGTGTGTGACTGACTGTGTGTGTGCGGGTGTGTGTGTTTAGTTTAGTTCATGAAGACACACACATTGGCGGGTGTGTGTGTGTGTGTGTGTGTTCACGTGCATATGCATGTTAAAGAAGTTTTTTTTTAAAAGGGGGAGAGAGAGAACACACCTAGAGGGGGCTCTAGAGACATCATCTCCTTATTGAGAGTCAGGGCCACAGTAAGGCATTATGGCCCTTAGGCTAGGCATTATGGCACCATATTGACCCAACCTTTCATTGACTGTATTTACTACAGATGGTTACTCATTACCGATGCATCACTTCATGATGAAACAGACCGACATGCTGATGTCCGATGCCTTGGGCCGGTGTGCCCTGAGACTAAAGACTGGCTGTTCAACGTCCAGTCAGCAGACAGAGTATGGATCCAGACATAGTATTCTCAGTGGAATAACAGCACTGCCTTTCCAATGGGCTACAAACAAAAGCTAGACACTCAAAAGTGAATTGAATTAGGTCCCCTTCATGTGTGGTCTGGTCCTCCATTTTGTTTTTGTGCAATTATGCGACGCAGAACAAGACCCAAGGAGACCAACAAGACCATTTCATATGCTTGATCAAAAGAAGGTACTGTGCTGCTGTAGCCCTCCATCCAAGGAGGTGTGCGCTGTTACCCACTTAGAGACCAGGTCTTTTGAAGCGTTTTTTTTCTTCTTCAGTATTTGCGAGACTCTCTCCAGGGGTGAAATCGCTTGTCCTTTTCATTGATCTTTCTGTGTGTTTCTGTGGCTTTAACCAGAATGTCGGCCTAATTTGATTGAAATGCGGGTTGGAAGTGGGGGGCCAACGCAATCTGTGATTTATCTCTGGTATCCCTCAGCAGGCATCGCCATAAGATCACAGAGCATATCCTATCTGACGTTAAAGAGCGAGCCCGATGCAAATGTTCAATGCTCGGCAGGACTACTTGTTCCTGCAGTGACTGGGAATCTAAATGGCCAGATTCCCCACAATTGAGCCAGTTAAATTGGGGAGAGGGGGACGGGGCACGTGGTATACTATTAACGCTAGTTACGCTAGTAACACTACACCTGAGTCAAGGTCACTCCTTCTCGCAATGGTTTGATAATAACCCACCGCCGGTAGCCGTTGAGCATGGTTTAAAGCCTGGCGAGCGCATTCAGCAGCCTGGCACCACACGTCGTTATCTCGGGTTATTTACATTTGAGCTTTTTATTGAAAAATGGGTGGTACGGAACCGCCTTATTTATAATATTGAGACAAATGGTAGTGTGCCCATGAATGGCACTCCACTGATTAATTCACTCTGAATGGCCATTTTATCTGTTGCTCCGTTTGATGTATGACATATTTTTAAGGCACGGTCGAATGCAATCACAGGCTCTTTCATTGTGCAGGGCCTGATACCGCTCCGGATTGCCTGCAGTCCCCCAGGGAGGCCATCGTTCAGAAAATATTGACTGTTGGACAGTGAGCGCTTGTGCGTGTGGGTGGGGGGGAATTGTATGTGCATGAGAGAGCGAGAGATTGCCTGTGTGGATTGGTGTGTGTGTGTGTGTCTTACTGACTGAGCATGTGTGTGTGTTACTGCATAAGAGAGCATGAGATTGCCGGTGTGGATGCGCACAACCATATCCCATGTGTGTGGCTGATAGAGAGAGAGAGCGAAGGGAAGGAGAGCCAAAGAGCCACCCAGAGGGCAGAGGTCATATATTTTCCCTTGGTACATTTCTCGGGCTGTATTTCCACTCGGCCTTATCTGTGTTTCTTTCTCTGTCGATCGGCGGCACTTACTCCCAGACACGAGTGGCCCGTCGAGGCTGCAGGGGTTACATCTCCCCTGCCATATGCTCCTTTTCCAACATGGCTCTTTTCATCAGCCTTGGCTTTAACTTTTAGCATGCTTTATCACAAGCCACTAAATCAAATGTTTATGTTCCAGGTCTTCATAACCTTGACTGGGCCAGGCCAGGACTCCTATTTGCTATTCGCCCAGTTATCCTGAGATGTGGGAGAGGAAATACGTTATTTATTTCATGGGAAGTTTGTGGGAGAAGAAAAGGAGGGGGGGGGGGGGGGGGGTACCTTGGAGAACTGTTCCCAGACTTGAATGCTTTGGCAGTAAGTGCTGCGAGTTATGAAGGTCCTGAAAGTGTCCCCTCTGCCGTTGAATGGAGTGGAACGGTCCAGGCAGGTAAACCCTGGATGGCTGGTATTTTACTCTATGGAGTGGCCTCTGTGGCAGCCCTCTTCATCGGCTGTTGCAACAGCGCCAGCGGGGGAATTTCCTGACTCCCCATGAAAGAGCTTTCTTCTACTCTGCTGCCAGGGCACAGCTGTGGAGCCCTGTAGGGGTGTGTGTGTGTGCAGTTTGACACACAAACACACTGTTCTGTGAGCTCTCAGCTTGATTGACAGTCATTTTCTGACATTCTAAGGTCTTTATAAGAGCTCCTTATTGGTTGGTAACAAAGCAAGTGCTCCGCGACAACTCTCCTGGACTTGGCAACTGAGTTAGGTGTATGGCATTTTTCATCATCATGATGCTGTGGCCAAATGACACGTTTCTACTTGAAAGTCCAATATCTTGAAAAGTTAGCTGTTGACATGCAAACATTTTGAGACTGTTTCAACATACCAAAAGATAGTTTTTGAGTGAATTTTCCCGTTGCTTGTACTGGCACAATTAAAGAAACGAAGGAAAAACAACACTCTCACTGGAATATTTTTTACGTTTTAATGTTTATTTTTTTTGCAGGAGAGTTCAGAGGAAACTGAGGCTTTCGGCCACAGTATTGGTCAGCGTTTGGAGAACAGAAGGCATTCACCCATATTTAACGATAATGTCACATTGTAGTACTGCTTCTTTCTTTTTTCACAATCATTATTTACAATTATTATTATCTCTGGTGTCCCTCAGCAGGCATCGCCATAAGATCACAGAGCAAATCCTATCTGACGTTAAAAAGTGAGCCCGATGCAAATGTCCAGTGCTCAATGCTCGGCAGGACTACTTGTTCAAAACAGTCATTATTTCCATTCATTATGTACATTCATTATTCACAATCATTATTTTACATTCATTATTTACAATCATTATTCACAATCATTATTTTACATTCATTATTTACAATCATTATTCACAATCATTATTTTACATTCATTATGTACATTCATTATTCACATTCATTATTTACATACATTTTCTACTGTTTTTGACGAGCTTAATTATTATACTTTTTTAAAAATAGAGAATAGCGCACCTGCTGCTCACAGGAAGCAACCTAACGGAAGTTCTTCCTTCAGGCCTCTAGGGCTCTCGGTTTGTAAGGCATCAATATAATATGACCCTCTTTGTCTATCAATTCTTTGGTGACTGAACAATTTCTATGTCCTAAAATCTAAGTTGGCACACATCATGTCCCGCCGCATTAACGTGTCTAACTACAGGGGACCTCTCATCACCGGTTCCGATATTGCTGTGGGGCTCTTTAATGCGTACATTCAAATCTCTCTTAGACTTCCCAACGTAATAATAACCACACGGACACTTCAGTAAATAGACCACAAATGGGGTTTTACAAGATATTTTAACCTTCACATACATTTTCTTTCCCGTATGGGGGTAATAAAGAAATCTCCCTTGATCATTGCATTACAGTTTACACAATTATGGCAGGGAAAATTGCGTGACGGGAGGGTAGATAGGAAATACTGGGGGGTTACATATTCATCGGCTCGTAGGTTTCTAGCACGTTTAAAAGCGAATTGTGGAATATTCTGAAATGCCCGGACCACAGAGGGGTCTGTAGGCAGAACATGCCTATGCTTTTTAATGGAAGTTGAGCTTGAGAAAGGGGAATAGGTAGACACAAATACTGTACGTTGATCATTAGGAGCTGCAGGTTTAGGGCTCGATAACGGGTCTTGTATAACATTACATACCCTAAAAACAGAATAATCCAACAACTTCTTATCATAACCCTTGGAGACAAAGTGATCACACAAGGTGGTTGCTTGTTTTTCAAATGTATCTTCGATATTACATATTCTTCTGTAAGCTATAAGGTAAACTCTGTCTAAGAGTAAACGGATGGTAACTTGAAAAGTCCAAGTCTTGTGGAACACAGTGGTCTGAAGTCCAGTGTTTCCTCACTGGATTTGAGAGTGAACATAATAGTGGGCAACCTGGAATTAACGTACAGTCCCTTCCAATTGCTCCTAGGTCCCACTCCAAATGAAAAAAAAAAACGAATCAATATAAGTGAACCAACATTTCAAGAGGGGGCTAAACTAATTATCATTATTAAAATAATCTTCTTCAAACATTCCCATGAAAACATTTGCATAATTAGGTGCGAACGGGGATCCCATTGCAGTGCCCTGTGACTGGATATAGTTTTGGGTTACTGGCACAATTAGCCTAAATGTCGTACACTTATTTTGCAAAAGAACTGTAGCTCATTTTCAGACATTTGATCAAAAATATCACCTCTTGGCAGCCGCCTGCTGCTAAACCTATACATTTATGGTGTATCTTGTGTAGGTCAGTGGCACAAAATCTCAATTTAATCCATTTTAAATTCAGACTGTAACACAACAACATTTTGAATAAGTCAAGGGGTATGAATACTTTCTGAAGGCACTGTATATGAATAAAATCCCATCTTAAGGCCCATAGTAGGAATCCTCTCCTCCATCTCAGCCAGACCATTTCACTCTTCCTTGGAGGGGAGAGAAGAGACACGAGAAGCCCTCCACGTGATGCACTCCCCTTACAGAGTGGTGTCACGTTTGTCGTAAAGATGGGACCAAGGCGCAGTGGGAATGTGTAAACTCATCTTCTTATTTATTGTGAAGAAAACGTGAACACAGAAAAACAAAATAACAAACAATGATGAAGACGCTAACAGTCCTGTAAGGCACAACACTATACCAGGAACAACTACCCACAAAAACCCATGAAAAAACACCCCTACTAAATAGGACCTTCAATTAGAGGCAACGAGGAACAGCTGCCTCCAATTGAAGGTCAACCCAATAAACTAAACATAGAAATAGAAAAACTAGAACGAACATAGAAATATACCAACATAGAACATTAACCAGAAAACCCTGAAACACATAAAACAAACACCCCCTGCCACGCCCTGACCAAACTACAATAACAAACAACCCCTTTTACGGGTCAGGACGTGACAAGCGGTGTTAAAACACAGTCCGGGGGCTTGTGGGAAGGTGAAGCACGTTGGCCGCGACCCTGATGCCTCCCCTGCCTTCCTCACGCTGTGTCACCAGCTTCCATTGCCGTCTATTACACTGTCACTTGTAGAGGCCGTGGAGGCCGAGGTCCTGCCCTTCTAAACACTGTTTCTCTGCACTGGCTAAAACCCCCTGGGGTACATAATAGTGGTATAATCCTCTTATCTGGGCCCTGTTGCTGCCCTCCCTGGCTCCCACCGCCACCCACTTCGGCTCGGTGGCGCCTGTTCTGGGAGAAGAGGCTTCATGCCGCCCCATTGGTCGGTGACGCAAGACTATTTCGGGCCGCTCCTCGGGGAGAGACAGGCACGATATGCGAGAGAATGATGCCCTCTCTTCACTAACGCCTGACAGCAGCACAACACACAGGTGCTCAGGTCACAGCAAGCTACCGTACCTAAAACACTTCATCAACACAGGATTTCTATGTATGCCTCTTCACACACTGTATGTTACTGTATTAATCTTTGTAGATGGCTTTTCTTAGCCACAGCTAACCAATATACTTCTACACAAATGCAACAAAGGACAACAAACCAGGACAAACATACGTTACAGCCACAACTGCAACACACACGCATAGCTCTAGTCGAGGAGATTCTGGAAACGTCCTTTTTTCCTGCAGACACTGCTCTCTCTCTGCCTGCGATCCAACTGCGAGACAGATTTGTATCTCTCCTTGCTCAAGCGTGTACGCCGTGCACCCTTCCTCTCGTACAACGTGTGTTTATATTACCCCACTGTGATGACGTGATGATGGGTTGCAAGGCAAACTAACCCCAGTGTTTTGACGGGTTGCAGGGAGAGCGAGCTCGCTCAGTGCCTGTGTGCATACGTGTCACTCTCTCTCTCTCTTTCTCTCTGAGCCTCAGAGGGACTCATTCTATGTGCATATTACCCGTCCCAGTGCACCAGCCACTGACAGGTGACAACTAGTTCTGTGGGGGCTGGGGATTGGTGAGAACAATGGGGTAGAAAGAAACCTTGTGATTATCTCAAGGAAGGGAGGAGGGAAGGATGCATTTGAAAGGTATTCGAACAGGGCCCTGCTCCTCACACAACCCTTTCCCACCAATGCTTCCTCCATAGCTATTCACAGACCCAGTCTGGTTAATGTGCTCAGCTGTGTTATGATATAATATCACATAATACCATCTAATATTGGAGCCAGACAGCCAGTCAGAGAGAGATGTATTGGTTATTGGAGGAGAGGGAGGGAAGCCATTTGTCAAGGTGTTATCGGGTGACATCCCTGAATTTGTCTCAAATGAGACGACGGCTGCACTGTAACGGACAGTGAAACTATATTTTTTCTCAGGTGTCAATGACGAGCGGGGCCATATATTACACGTTTTGACAGGGAGCGAATTTGAAGACAGAAGTGGAATACAGAATAAGTGGGCTTGACTCGACGACAAAGTAGCATGGTTCAGTAAACAAATAATCAGAATGTCCCTTTTTTGGAAAGTTGTCGACTTCATTATGAATTTGACGATAAACGGCTATGAGCTGACTCCCCGCTAACTCCTTAACGTAGTTTGTCCCTTTTTCTCTTCAATTCTGTTTAAGTGCATTCAGAGTGAACGCTGAGAAATGCACATCTTTCAATAGCACTGTGAGCGTGAGTACGGAGAAAAGCGAAGCTTGATGAGATTCCAGGATCGATAAATCGCAAGGGACTTTAGGCGATCAAAGTGAGCCGCTCGCTCCATTTCTCTCCGGGATTTGTTCCTTCTGTTTTTTGCTCCGTCGTGCGCCATACCCCAGGAGTGTGCCTCTGTTTGTGCCTCGGTTTGTTGGTCCTAGTTGCATTTTCATTGTGCCTAGCGGCTCATTCTAAACAAACATAATGATTACTCTTAAAGAAAGCACCTCTTGGGGGATGGGAAGAGTTGTGCTGTGGTTGAAAAATGATGTTCCCCATACAATTAAGTGACCGTGGCGAAGCAGTATAGGTTTCCACCTCGCTACATCATCAAATCAATTTAGGGATAGGAAGAAAGGAGAGAGAAAAGAATGCTTGGAGTTTGGCCTCAAGCTGAGCGCTGGGGTTTAGAAGTCATCAGGTGAGCCAAAGATCACTATATCCTATCAATGACCCTGTTACTGCAACACCAGCCTTTGACAGTGCTCCATGCTCAACTGTATGACTACAGAACAGTCAGGGAGGCCTCTGTTCTCTCTATACCCTCATTATTTTTTTCTCATGGATGGACACCGTTGTTTTTTTCCTTTTTTTTCTCTTTCACCAAGCTTAGATATCAACGATTAGATGCATCAGCGTTTAAGGCAGACAGATGGAGAAGTAATTCCTTCACATGTTTTATTTATGTGTTTATTCCACCACAGATTAAGGCCGCATATCTCATTTTCTCCCACCCGAAGGAAAAAAAATCCCTCGCTCTCGTCCCCCTATCCCCTTCGACCATGTGGCCCAGGGTAGCTTAAAAAGAAAGTACAGCGTTGCGTTACTACCTAGACGTATACACTATTGTAGGGTCCGTGCAAACAGGGAACGGGAAAAGCTAATTTCCGCTAGTTTTGGGGCAATCGGCTCATCGCGCCTTTAAATCCCTGGTGAGAGGCTGGGATTGCCCTTAATGGTGTCTCATGCCCTGATGGTCAGTAATGTGAGGACACAGCGAGCACATCGGAGTTAGTGTGAGTAGGCTGGCGTAGGCCAGAGCTGGCAGAGTGTCATGTACTGTAAACTGGGGTGGGCTGCAATGTACAAAGGGATGAGTTTGCTGGATGTAAGTTTGGGGCTTCTACTGTATAGGGCTTGTGGCAGTCTGACTGGTGCAGGCTATAATGGAGTGAGCAAGGACGAAGTCGACTAGGTCAGGAGAAGTATAGTATAGGATGGGGCTGTCTGAGTATATTTTGGGCCTGTCCACTTAGATTGGGGTTGAGACATCAATTGTCCTCCCTCAAGGCTCCTAACTATCATGACAGTTCTAGTTAGGACTATCTAACTAGAACTGTCATTCTAGTTGGAGATCTTTGACAAATAGTGGTGGTTATTGAGGCATTTCATCATGCTCCTACTCAGTTACCTTCACTTCGAAAGCAAATTTCTCGGATAACAGTGGTTACATCACACTGGTACTAGCATTACATTTATTCACACTTTATTTTAATCCCTCAATCTCACAAACGCACCTGTCTATTGTTTGGCAGTCAGAGTAAACTATTCCTCCCTTGTCTGCATGGTAATTAATCTTTCCTGTAGAAATCCCACTCCATCTCGGGAAAACTGGGAAAAGCTCATTTCCCTAGCCTCCCAGGCATTTGGCAGTCGAGGAAATCCTAAAGGGTGTGGGAACCATGTCTACCGACTGTCTCCCTGCTCTCCATCTCAATCCTTTTGCCCGGTGGAGTCAGTTTAAGAGGCCACCATCACTGCCTTTGGTGTTCCAAGTCTGATTTATCTTTTGATTAGGTTAATCTGGCCAATGTTTCAGTAGAGATAAAAACTGAAGCCTCCTTCTAGAAACTCACTGGAGGACATCTATCACAATCTCTCTGAGAATAAGGTGAGGGTTGTTACCCTTCACTCTCCTCCCCAGCCCCCCTCCCGCCCACACCTAGAGAGGTGCATTCTGGGAGTTGTAAACAGCCACAGACACATGGTCATGTAACTATTCATCAGGGTTGGGATGAATCTCTTTCAATTCAGTCATTGAAGTGAACTGACTGAAATAAAATGGAATTGACACTAACCCTTTTATTTACTGCAAGAGTTTTTCAGACCACTCTCCTATCTATATACATACAGTACCAGTCAAATGCTTGGACACACCTACTCATTCCAGGGTTTTTATTTATTTGTACTATTTTCTACATTGTAGAATAATAGTGAAGTCATCAGAACTATGAAATAACACATATGGAATCATGTAGTAACCAAAAGAGTTTTAAACAAATCAAAATATATTTTATATTTGAGATTATTTAAAGTAGCCACCCTTTGCCTTGATGACAGCTTTGCATACTCATGGCATTCTCTCAAACAACTTCATAAGGTAGTCACCTGGAATGCATTTCAATTAACAGGTGTGCTTTGTTAAAAGTTAATTTGTGGAATTTCTTACCTTCTCAATGCGTTTGAGTTTATCAGTTGTGTTGTGACAAGGTAGGAGTGGTATACAGAATATAGCCCTATTTGGTAAAAGACCAAGTTCATATTATGGCAAGAGCAGCTCAAATTAACAAAGAGAAATGACAGTCCATCATTACTTTAAGACATGAAGGTCAGTCAACCCTGCAAATTTCAAAAACTTTGAAAGTTTGTTCAAGTGCAGTCGCAAAAACCATCAAGCGCTATCATGAAACTGGCTCTCATGAGGACCGCCGCAAGAAAGGAAGACCCAGAGTTACCTCTGCTGCAGAGGATACATTCATTAGAGTTAACTGCACCTCAGATTGCAGCCCAAATGAATGTTTCAAGTAACAGACACATCTCAACATCAACTGTTCAGAGGTGACTGCGTGAATCTGGCCTTCATGGTCGAATTGCTGCAAAGAAACCACTCCTAAAGGACACCAATAAGAAGAAGTTATTGCTTGGGCCAAGGAACACGAGCAATGGATATTAGACCGGTGGAAATCTGTCCTTTGGTCTGATGAGTCCAAATTTGACATTTTTGGTTCCAACCATCGTGTCTTTGTGAGATGCAGAGTAGGTGAACGGATGATCTCCGCATGTGTGGTTCCCACTGTGAAGCATGGAGGAGGAGGTGTGATGGTGTGGCACTGTCAGTGATTTATTTAGAATTCAAGGAACACTTAAGCAGCATGGCTACCACAGAATTCTGCAGCGATACGCCATCCCATCTGGTTTGAGCTTAGTGGGACTATAATTTGTCTTTCAACAGGACAATGACCCAAGAGACACCTCAGGCTGTGTAAGGGATGTTTGACCAAGAAGGAGAGTGATGGAGTGCTGCATGAGATGGCCTGGCCTCCACAATCACCCGACCTCATCCCAATTGAGATGGTTTGGGATGAGTTGAACAGCAGAGTGAAGGAAAAGCAGCCAGCAAGTGCTCAGCATATGTGGGAACTCCTTCATGAAGCTGGTTGAGAGAATGCCAAGAGCGTGCAAAGCTGTCATCAAGGCAAAGTGTTTAACACTTTTTTGGTTACTACATGATTCCATATGTGTTATTATACATTTTTGATGTCTTCATTATTATTCTGCAATGTAGCAAATACCCTTGAATGAGTTGGTGTGTCCAAACTTATGACTGGTACTGTATATATTATTTTGGGGGGGGTCCTCCACTAAAAAACTAATACTAATGACTTCTAAAAGCACATTAACAGTACATTTTACTCTTCTGGGATGTGGTCGTTGTTAACAGGGGTGAGACAAAAGCTAATGAAAAGCAGGTCTAGGGAGTTGTTCCAACATGGCTGGGACGAAGCAACAATAGAAGGCATTCTTATTTATCGGTAGAGTAGAGAGGATGAAGAAAACTGGTAATGAAATTCAAGCGACAAAACACTTTTTCTGGGTTCATTGTCAGGTTGGCTCTATTAAACTCCTGCAATCCTCCCCATCTCATTTATTTATAACACTGAGGCAATGAACGGAAGACGTTTTTGTAATGAGTTCCAGAGTAATTAGCTTTTTCTTTCTTCATCTGGAAACCATTACCAAAATGAATTTGTTACTGCAAACTTCCCACAAATTTGTTGCAAAGTTGCTGAAAACTAAATAGTGTGCCACAAAATGTTGCCAGAAGTTTCAAATGTTTGCCAGTAGTGATGAATTTGCAGCAAACCTTTGGCAACAATAATATGTATTACCACTAGTGGCAAACAGATCGCCACAGTTTTTTTTCTGGTAAATAATTATCTTGAGATTCTATTTTAATCTGTGGCAACAATATTTATTGCTAGTAGCAAACAGTTTACCAGAAGTCATTTCTGGTGAACACATGAGTTCCAAGACCAGAAAATCAGTTGCAAATGGAAACTAAGCGATCTAGCTACCTACCAAAGTCATGTTTTATGGGATAGAGTGAAACACATTTTGTTGCTATATCACAGGGTTACTCAAGTACTATTTGAGAAAGTCTGGTCAACACATTAGTCTTGGACTTCCTGACGGGCCGCCCCCAGGTGGTGAAGGTAGGAAACAACACCTCCAGTTCTCTGATCCTGAACACAGGGGCCCCACATGGATGCGTGCTGGGCTCCCTCCTGTACTCCCTGTTCACCCGTGACTGCGTGGCCACGCACCCCTCCAACTCAATCATCAAGTTTGCAGATGACACAACAGTAGTAGGCCTGATTACCAAGAATGACGAGACAGCCTACGGGAGGAGGTGAGGTGAGGGTCTGGATTTAGACCGCTGTCCTCCAGTTGAGTGTGGGGGATATATCAGTTTCTACCTGTATTTTTGCACATTTAATGTGATAGCTAGCTAGCTAATCAATGATTTGCTTGATATTTTAAACACGTATATTTTTAGGTGAAGATGTTGCTGACTTAACCTCTCTAGGGTAGGTGGGACGAAATCGTCCCACCTACGCAACAGTCAGTGTAATCCCGTGGCGCGATATTCAAATACCTTAGAAATGCTATTACTTCAATTTCTCAAACATATGACTATTTTACACCATTTTAAAGACAAGACTCTCGTTAATCTAACCACACTGTCCGATTTCAAAAAGGCTTTACAACGAAAGCAAAACATTAGATTATGTCAGCAGAGTACCCAGCCAGAAATAATCAGACACCCATTTTTCAAGCTAGCATATAATGTCACATAAACCCAAACCACAGCTAAATGCAGCACTAACCTTTGATGATCTTCATCAGATGACAATCCTAGGACATTATGTTATACAATACATGCATGTTTTGTTCAATCAAGTTCATATTTATATCAAAAACCAGCTTTTTACATTAGCATGTGACGTTCAGAACTAGCATACCCACCGCAAACTTCCGGTGAATTTACTAAATTACTCACGATAAACGTTCACAAAAAAACAAACAATTATTTTAAGAATTATAGATACAGAACTCCTCTATGCACTCGCTATGTCTGATTTTAAAATAGCTTTTCGGTGAAAGCACATTTTGCAATATTCTGAGTAGATAGCCCAGCCATCACGGCTAGCTATTTAGACACCCACCAAGTTTAGCCCTCACCAAAGTCAGATTTACTATAAGAAAAATGTTATTACCTTTGCTGTTCTTCGTCAGAATGCACTCCCAGGACTTCTACTTCAATAACAAATGTTGGTTTGGTTCAAAATAATCCATAGTTATATCCAAATAGCGGAATTTTGTTTGTGCGTTCAAGACACTATCCGAAAGGGTAAAGAAGGGTGACGCGCCTGATGCGTTTCGTGACAAAAAAATTCTAAATATTCCATTACCGTACTTCGAAGCATGTCAACCGCTGTTTAAAATCAATTTTTATGCCATTTTTCTCGTAAAAAAAGCGATAATATTCTGACCGGGAAATCGTGTTTTAGTTCAAAGACAGAGAAAATAAAAACATGGTGTCGCCTCGTGCACGCGCCTCAGTCTCATAGTACTCTGACCGACCACTATCCAAACGCGCTAATGTTTTTCAGCCAGGGCCTGCAAAGCCACCATTCAGCTTTTTCCCGGTTTCTGAGAGCCTATGGGAGCCGTAGGAAGTGTCACGTTACAGCAAAGATCCTCAGTTTTCAATAAAGAGAGCCAAGATGCCCAAGAAATTGTCAGACAGGCCACTTCCTGTAAGGAATCTTCTCAGGTTTTTGCCTGCCATATGAGTTCTGTTATACTCACAGACACCAGTCAAAGAGTTTTAGAAACTTTAGGGTGTTTTCTATCCAAAGCCAATAATTATATGCATATTCTAGTTTCTGGGCAGTAGTAATAACCAGATTAAATGGGGTACGTTTTTTATCCGGCCGTGTAAATACTGCCCCCTAGCCCTAACAGGCTAATACCTATGTGCATGTCAATATGCTACCATCACTGTTCAGTAGCATGTTAGCTAGCTCAACAGCTAAGGTAGCAACAATATGTGCTAACTTGAAATCAAAGAAAAACTAGGCAAAGAAAAATACCCTTCCCCTCCCTACCCATGGTGTTAAGGATACATCAACACCCTGATGTTTGTGGTACACTCACTCATAACAGTGTATCATCTTCAAGCTTGATAAGGTAAGCAAATGCATGTTTTATTCTTATAACTGTAGTCAATTCATTATTTATTTGTAACAATTAGATCTTTAATTGCTTCAACCCCCTAAGGTCAGTGTCTGCACTCCCACGGAAATCGAATTAGCATAATTTAAAAAATCCCCCCCAAATATCTGCTTGTTTAAGCTAGAGATATTTTTTGCATTGGATGTGTCTCAATCCACAGCATCTGCCTATGTCATACTTCCGCATCTGCGGTGAAAGGTGACAGAGCTCGATAGGTGTTTGTCAGACCATGAGACATCCCGAAAATCTAGGATGCCCACAGGCCTCACAAGACTCGTCTGCCGGTCCCCGGTACCAGTTGAAAAAATGGATGGAAGTATACAGTGCCTTCGGAAAGTATTCAGACCCCTTCTAAAATTAATTAAGTAAATACAAATACTCAGCAATCTATACACAATACCCCAGAATGACAAAGCGAAAACTGTTTTTATTTCAGCAAATGTATTCAAAATAAAAACCATATTCAGACTTTTGCTATGAGACTCGAAATTGAGCTCAGGTGCATCCTGTTTCCACTGATCATCCTTGAAATGTTTCTACAACTTGATTGGAGTCCACCTGTGGTAAATGCAATTGATTGGACATGATTTGGAAAAACACATACCTGTCAAAATAAGGTCCAACTGTTGACAGTGCATGTCAGAGCAAAAACCAAGCCATGAGGTCAAAGGAATTGTCCGTAGAGCTTAGAGACAGGATTGTGTCAAGGCACAGATCCTTTCGGCAGCATTGAAGGTCCCCAAGAACACAGTGGCCTCCATCATTCTTAAATGGAAGAAGTTTGGAACCATCAAGACTCTTTCTAGAGCTGGCCGCCCGGCCAAACTGAGCAATCGGGGGAGAAGGGCCTTGGTCAGGGAGGTGACCAAGAACCCGATGGTCACTCTGACAGAGCTCTAGAGTTTCTCTGTGGAGATGGGAGAAACCTCCAGAAGGAAAACAATCTCTGCAGCACTCCACTAATCAGGCCTTCATGGTAGAGTGGCCACTCCTCAGCAAAAGCCACATGACAGCCTGCTTGGAGTTTGCCAAAAGGCACCTAAAAGACTCTAGTCTGATGAAACCAAGATGGAACTCCTTGGCTGTAATGCCAAGGGTCACGTCTGGAGGAAACCTGGCACCATCCCTACGGTGAAGAATGGTGGTCGCAGCATTATGATATAGGGTTGTTTCAGTGGCAGGGACTGGGAGACTAGTCAGGATCGAGGTAAAGATGAACAGAACAAATTACAGAAAGATCCTTAATGAAAACTTTCTCCAGAGTGCTCAGGACCTCAAACTGGGGTCAAAGGTTCACCTTCCAACAGGACAACGACCCTAAGCACACAGACAAGACATTGCAGGAGTGGCTTTGAGACAAGTCTCTGAATGTCCTTGAGTGGCCCAGCCAGAGCCCGGACTTGAACCCGATTGAACATCTCTGGAGAGACCTGAAAATAGCTGTGCAGCGACGCTCCCCATCCAACCTAACAGAGCTTGAGCGGATCTGCAGAGAAGAATGGGAGAAACTCCCCAAATACAGTTGTGCCAAGCTTGTAGCGTCATATCCAAGAAGACTTGTTTCTGTAATCGCTGCCAAAGGTGCTTCAACAAAGTCCTGAGTAAAAAGTCTGAATTCAGTTTTTTATTTTTAATATATTTTAAAAAAACAGTTTTTGCTTTGTCATTATGGGGTATTATGTGCAGATTGATTAGGAAACTTCCTTTAGATTTTGTTGTGACTATCTGTTCTATGTAGTGAATCTGTTGTTCAATGCATTTGCATGAGCTAATTTAAGGCCAAAGAAAAAATGGCAGAATATTTTTTTTACATTTTTAAAAAAAATACTTTGAGTCCTAAAATTAAAAATAAAATAGCAAAATCATCCATGGTATGACCTTGTTCAAACAATTCCATACAGCTTAGTAGACATAATATGCACCAGCGCTTGCTCCTCACCTTCTTTTTCTTGATTTCCACTATTTTCCACAAGTAGTCAAATTTATTCCACATATCTGACTTCCCCTTTACCCCCTGAGCAACCAGTACACATTCCACCATTTTGAGTTTTTTTGTCATGTCCTCTTCATTCATTTTGCTGTTATGGTCAGGCCCTGCTGGTCACATGCGATGCATACATGTGTCTTGTAAGAGAGCAAGGGTTGAGGGAATAGGGAATGTTTTTCTGAAACAAATGAGGGATTTCGGTAACAGAACCTTTGAGTCAGAAATGGCTGTAATTATGTTTCAGCAACAGGGACAGCACGATAAACACTGCTGATGTTCTGTGGTGGTTGCTGCAGCAGGAGGAGAGATAGACAATGGGTGCTAGTCACGCAGTCAGTCGCTGTAATTCTTTTTAGCATAGCGCAGCAAGTCTGAGCCCAGCCCTGCACAATCAAATTGCGGTCGGAATCCCTCTAGTCATTTGTGTGTCATAAGTATTTTATCAAACAGTGTGCTTAAAGCATCAGACAAGCTCAGTGCATATAGTTGATTTGATTAAAACACATAGGATGTGTCTATATATGGGAAAATACACATTTAAAAATTTCGAAGAACAGATGAATATTGGTCGACCATTTTTTTTGTCCGGGACAGTTTGTCCCAGTTTATGCTAGCTGCATTGTTTGTTCATATAGCTTTTATACAACTTTGTAACAGCTGACCCCACTTTTCCAAAGCCAAACCTGCCCATTAGCCGCTGTCTACAGTTTAAGATGCCAAAATAGAAAATGTTTTCAGTAATTGTTTTCAGTATCTTTTAATGTTTTTTTGTTGGTATTTTCTAATTGTTTCAGTGCATGCATTCAACCAGGCATAAGCGACATAAGTGGTTGCTTCGGGCCCCCAGCCGGTAGGGGGCCCCCGACAGAGGAACTCAGTCAGGTTCTCAACTTACTATTGAGAGTAAGAATAGTAGAATACACCAGATGCAATTTCGATATTTGGTTGTGCATCAGCAGTTATTCTCTTGTTATGTCAGTCACTTAATTAGCCATGTAAGCTCACAATTTTTTGATTAGAGGTTAGTCTAGCCAGCTATCTAAACTTACTGACCATGCCCAGAGGCCCTGACCTCCAGGGCCTCCAGGGCCTCTGGCCCTGACCTCCATTGATTTTGTTAGTCATTCTCACTCAGATATCATATTAACATGGCATAAGTCATGGAAAAATGTGTATAATTGCAGGAAATGTTCTTTAAAACTGCAAACATTTCTCTCCACCATATGGCAAAATGCATAGAATTGCAGGAAATTAGCTGTAAAACTGCAACAAAAACTTCTCTCTGCCCCATGGCAAAATGAGTAGAGAATTGCATGAAATATGTTATAAAACTGCAACATTTTCTGTATGCCAAAATGTGTAAAATTGCAGGAAATGAACATTAAAACAAAAAATGTTCTCTCCGCCATCAGGAGGGGGGCCACTAAAATGTTTTGCAGCGAGGCGGAGAGCCCCCAAACCATATCTCTCTTATGGCCCCCAAAAGGCTAGGGCCAGCCCTGGCCGCCATCTCCAAAGATCGCTCAAAAAGCCAGTAGTTCGGAATTGGGGTTGATTTGTTTTTGTTGTTTTAAATATATAAATGTTGCTCATTCTCTTTCTCTAATTTAAATGCTGATGATTTCAAGGTTGTTATTGTGACACTTGGCATAATGTTTTCATTATGAGATCACTAAGAAAACTGTATTGGATGTATATTTATCGGTTAAGACATTGAATACATGTTTAGTATATTTAGTCAATTTAGTATGATTCGTTTTTTTCGCTGTGAGAAGCCGGTTAAGTTAAAGTTATATGTGATTTGGTTTAAGTAGCTTCAGTGCCTTCAGAAAGTAGTCACACCCCTTGACTTTTTCCACATTTTGTTGTGTTACAAAGTGGGATTAAAATTGATTGATCTGTCATTTTTGGTCAATGATAACTTACATAATCAAGATATATTAGTTTTATCACCCCATTGAGACAATACATGTTAGGAACACCTTTGGCAGCGATTACAGCTGTGTGTTTTGTTGGTTGAGTGTCTAAGAGCTTTGCACACCTGGATTGAACAATATTTGCCCATTATTATTTTTTTAATTCCTCAACCTCTGTCAAGTCAATTGTTGATCATATCTAGAAAGCCATGTTTAAGTCTTGCCATAGATTTGCAAGCCGATTTAAGTCAAAACTGTAACTAGGCCACTCAGGAACATTCAATGTCATCTTGGTAAGCAACTCCAATGTAGATTTGTACTTGTGTTTGAGGTTATTGTCCTGTTGGAAAGAAGACTGAAGCAGGGTTTTCTTTAGGATTTTGCCTGTGCGTAGCTGTATTCTGTTTCTTTTTATCCTAAAAACTCCCTAGTCCTTGCCAATGACAAGCACACATACCCATAACATGATGCAGTCACCATAATGCTTGAAAATATGAAGAATGGTACTCAGTGATGTGTTGTGTTGGATTTGCCCCAAACATAACGCTTTGTATTCAATACAAAAAGTTCATTTCTTTGCCACATTTTTTGGCAGTATTACTTTGTTGTAAACAGGATGCACAGGCTTCCTTCCTTTTTACTCCAAAATACAAACCTAAATTACAAAGGTGTTGATCCACTCTCAGTTTTCTCATATCACAACCATTAAACTCTGTAACTGTTTTAAAATCACCATTGGCCAATTAGTGAAATCCCTGAGCAGTTTCCTTCCTCTCCAGCAAAGGAGTTAAGAAGGAAGCCTGTATCTTTGCAGTGACTGGGTGTATTGATACACCATCCAAAGCCTAATTAATAACTTCACCATGCTCAAAGGGATATTCTTTTTTTTTTTAATCACATCTACTAATCGGTGCCCTTCTTTGCAATGCATTGAAAAACCTCCTTGGTCTTTGTGGTTGAATCTGTGTTTGAAATTCACTGCTCTACTGAGGGACCCTATAGATAATTGTATTTATGGGGTACAGAGATGAGGTAGTCATTTAAAAATCATGTTAACCATTATTATTGAACACAGAATGAGTCCATGCAACTTATTATGTAATTTGTTAACTTATTTAGGCTTGCCATGACAAAGGGGTTGAATACTTATTGACTCAAGAAATTTCAACTTAAATTTTTTTCTTAATTGAGAAAATTAAGAAAATTCCACTTTGACATTATGCAGTGTTGTGTGTGTAGATCAGTGACACAAAATCTCAATTTAATACTTTTTAAATTCAGGCTGTAACACAACAAAATTTGGAAAAAGTAAAGGGGTGTGAATACTTTCTGAAGGCACTGTAACACACTTCAATGTTATGCACAAAATAACCAAAATCCAGATCTAATTTGCATATTCATAATGAATTTGCAGCAAATGTACAGCAAACAGTAGAATGTTCGCCACAAGTTTCCCAGAATTGTTTGCCAGAACTTCACAAGTCACCGCAAATTTGCCACAACAGTGTGCTACAAAACTAATTTTCTTGTGAAAATATAAGCTTGCTGCAAATTTGCAGCGAATTGGCCAAATATTTGCAACAACTGTTTGCCAGGAGCCTGTTTCTTCAGTAAGGGAAAGTGGTACATAGGCTGTGTGTTGCACCCATGCGTCAATCTATGTAACAACATTTTAAAAATCCCTGTCAAAATCTATCAGTTTAAGCTAGTGATATCTGGCTTTTTGCCTGGGGCTGCGTCTTAATCCAAGGCATCTGCTTACGTTGGCCTTGCACATCTGCGGTGGAAGGTGGCCGAGCTACAGTGTAGTGTGTCTCACAAAAACGTCTGTAGCGTCCGACCGGCTTGACAAACTAATATGACCCACTATATAGAAAAATGAGACTCACAAACATGATGGTGTTCTCCATTTTGCTCTATTACCCCCTCAAGCCCCACGGGACTCGTCTGAAAGTAACCAGTACTGGTAAAAAAAAATGAATGGAAGTATGGATGTAGTTTTGTGTCTCAAAAAAAACTGTATTTCCTTCCTTTTTTATATGTCCCTAGATATACTGTAGGAAAGACACTTCAAAACCTTATTACTTATGATGTATTTTGTCTTGCCATTTATGAATGTGTTATTCAATTTGTTTATGAAGGATTTTAATGTGAATTAATTGATTTGCTGAGGTTGTATCAGAACTTTTTGGTGGACTCTTTGAATGTGTATGTGACTGCATTTTGCGGGGTTGGCCTCAGCTTTAGCTCAGTACTTATGATAGTTATCTTTGTAATGACCAATCCCCTTCTTCGTTCTACAGTGAGGGAAAAAAGTATTTGATCCCCTGCTGATTTTGTACATTTGCCCACTGACAAAGAAATGATCAGTCTATAATTTTAATGGTAGGTTTATTTGAACAGTGAGAGACAGAATAACAACAAAAAAATCCAGAAAAACGCATGTCAAAAATGTTATAAAATGATTTGCATTTTAATGAGGGAAATAAGTATTTGACCCCTCTGCAAAACATGACTTAGTACTTTGGTGGCAAAACCCTTGTTGGCAATCACAGAGGTCAGACGTTTCTTGTAGCTGGCCACCAGGTTTGCACACATCTCAGGAGGGATTTTGTCCCACTCCTCTTTGCAGATCTTCTCCAAGTCATTAAGGTTTCGAGGCTGACGTTTGGCAGCTCGAACCTTCAGCTTCCTCCACAGATTTTCTATGGGATTAAGGTCTGGAGACTGGCTAGGCCACTCCAGGACCTTAATGTGCTTCTTCTTGAGCCACTCCTTTGTTGCCTTGGCCGTGTGTTTTGGGTCATTGTCATGCTGGAATACCCATCCACGACTCATTTTCAATGCCCTGGCTGAGGGAAGGAGGTTCTCTCCCAAGATTTGACAGTACATGGCCCTGTCCATCGTCCCTTTGATCCGGTGAAGTTGCCCTGACCCCTTAGCAGAAAAACACCCCCAAAGCATAATGTTTCCACCTCCATGTTTGACGGTGGGGATGGTGTTCTTGGGGTCATAGGCAGCATTCCTCCTCCTCCAAACACGGCGAGTTGAGTTGATGCCAAAGAGCTCCATTTTGGTCTCATCTGACCACAACACTTTCACCCAGTTGTCCTCTGAATCATTCAGATGTTCATTGGCAAAATTCAGACGGGCATGTATATGTGCTTTCTTGAGCAGGGGGACCTTGCGGGCGCTGCAGGATTTCAGTCCTTCACGGCGTAGTGTGTTACCAAATGTTTTCTTGGTGACTATGGTCCCAGCTGCCTTGAGATCATTGACAAGATCCTCCCATCTAGTTCTGGGCTGATTCCTCACCCTTCTCATGATCATTGCAACTCCATGAGGTGAGATCTTGCATGGAGCCCCAGGCCGAGGGAGATTGACAGTTCTTTTGTGTTTCTTCCATTTGCAAATAATCACACCAACTGTTGTCACCTTCTCACCAAGCTGCTTGGCGATGGTCTTGTAGCCCATTCCAGCCTTGTGTATGTCTACAATCTTGTCCCTGACATCCTTGGAGAGCTCTTTGGTCTTGGCCATGGTGGAGAGTTTGGAATCTGATTGATTGATTGCTTCTGTGGACAGGTGTCTTTTATACAGGTAACAAGCTGAGATTAGGAGCACTCCCTTTAAGATTGTGCTCCTAATCTCAGCTCGTTACCTGTATAAAAGACACCTGGGAGCCAGAAATCTTTCTGATTGAGAGGGGGTCAAATACTTATTTCCCTCATTAAAATGCAAATCATTTTATAACATTTTTGACATGCATTTTTCTGGATTTGTTTGTTGTTATTCTGTCTCTCACTGTTCAAATAAACCTTCCATTAAAATGATAGACTGATCATTTCTTTGTCAGTGGGCAAACGTACAAAATCAGCAGGGGATCAAATACTTTTTTCTCTCACTGTATCCCTTCTATCCTAATTTTATCCCTTGTCCTTGTGCTTTTAATACTATCTCAGTGAGGCTGTGCATTTTTAAACATGGCACTCTCCAAAGGGATGGTATAAAATCTCCTCTCTCCTCCAGGCAGACAAAAGACAGGAGAACAATTAAGTCAGGAGCACTGCCTCGTTTCTGTCCGAGTAATAGGCCCAGTGGTGGCACTTTATTGAAATTCGTCAGACATTTCAAGAAGACGACGGAAGGGAAGGGGGTTTAAAAATAAAGATGGCACCAAGATCAATTACGGCTGGAGTATATTGTGACACATTTTCCTCTTGTGGATGGGCCTCTCGCTGAGTAGCGGGCGAGTCTGGCGACTGGTGTCATTACTCAGAGGGTCGGCGTGACACGACGCTGATGGAATATCGCGCATCCGTCCCCTCCCGACCACACTGCTTGAAGTTACTCTGGGCCACCTTGCTAAATGGGTTTACATTTTTAATTTGCTGCTCAGGAACCGAGATCACATCTTTGGAGGATAGCGTAGATGTCATTTATCTAAACTCCCAGCTGTTGTTCACCCCAGGGCTTCATGTGTAGACTTGGTGGAGAGGAGAGGCCATTTGGAATGTATTTGAAGACCAATATCTCTAAAATAACATCCCCAAAAATATTTTACGTTCCATGTTTTGGCCAATTTAATACCTGCTCCTCTTATGGACCTACCTAAAGTTTTTATAGAAGGAAGCAAATTTTAAGTGGGTAAAAATGGGCATCACGAGTGTCAGAATAGCCTACTGCATACTTATCGCAAGCTGTCTCAACCCAATGCATTTACATTTTACATTTTAGTCATTTAGCAGATGCTCTTATCCAGAGCGACTTACAGTAGTGAATACATACACTTCATTTCATGCATTTTTTATTTTATTTTTGCACTGGCCCCCCGTGGGAATCGAACCCACAACCCTGGCGTTGCAAACACCATGCTCTATGAACCTAGAACTGTCACGACTTCTGCCGAAGTCGATGCCTCTCCTTGTTCGGGCGGTGCTCGGCGGTCGACGTCACCGGTCTTCTAGCCATCATTGATCCATTTTTCATTCTCCATTGGTTTTGTCTTGTCTTCCTACACACCTGGTTCCAATCCCATTCATTACATGTTGTGTATTTAACCCTCTGTTTCCCCTCATGTCCTTGTCAGAGATTGTTTTGTTTGTTATGCTCGTGTATTATGGATTGGTGCGCGACGGGTTCTTGTACCCACTTTTATTTATTATGTACTTTGGTTTTGGAGTTTTGTTAAACGTTATTAAACTACTCCATTTATACCAAGTTCGATTCTCCTGCGCCTGACTTCCCTGCCACCTACACACACGGCATTACAAGAACTCTAAATTTCAACTTCTCACCCCTTCCCATCTCTTAAAACAACTCGCCTGACTTCCCTGCCACCTACACACACGGCATTACAAGAACTCTAAATCTCAACTTCTCTCCCCTTCCCATCTCTTAAAACAACTAATTTCCTGTGAGTACAGCGCAGTGCACAACTTACAGTAAACTTCCCTTGATCGACCAAACGTCCCTCCTCTTCCCCCCACACAGTTTGTCACTCCAATCACTATAGTCCCTATTAATGTGTGTGGATGCTTTATTTACTGAGCCAGCAGTTGCACACATGCAATGGCCTGCAGTAATTTATAACGTTTGCCATAAAAACCGCCACTCATCCACAGTGGGGAGGGTGGTTAGAGTGTGGATGGGTGTGGAGGGTGGTGGTGCGCTATCATGCAGCTCATCCTTAATGAGTGCGGATTAGAGGGGATGATCCAGGCTTTGCAAACCTCTGGTCCAGGGCTGGGGAGGTCAAAGCTCTCGGAAGCTTCGGAATTCCATGCCACACAAATACGGCACCAATAGATAATTGTAATAATAAACTAAACTACTTCACCCCCCCTCCCCCATCGCCACCCCTCCCCTTCCCAGAACCCCACCCCCTTCCCAGAACCGACCCCTGCTGCCAATCACCATGCCACACCAGCCCTATCCCCTCGCTCAATGACGACGGGCGTACTAAGCACTGATTATATTTCTCCAAAGCGATTTGTTTATTCATTTAATTATTTGCCGAGTCGTCACGTGTGAGAAGATGACAAATAATGTTTGGAAATAGGATTTCCCACTGGTCTTAGACAGAGGTTTTCTGGAATGTTCAACTAAATGTCAATATCTGCAAGCATCTATTAAATATGAGTGCCTTATGTCCCAATTTCATCCACAGGGCAAGTTTACAGGCTTGTTTCTTGGTCCCCTCGATCCCATTGGATGGGTGCCATTGTTTTCACCAAACAGCTAATCTTGAGATTTATGGGTCGATGTGAAGACGTAATAGTGATATCTTGGCTTTCCTCAGAGAAATATGGGATACCTTTAACATAGGCTACAGTACAGCCATACAAAACTTCTTCCACAAATGAGAGAAAAAGACGAATGGAGAGAGATGGATGGATAAAGAGAAAGCCGCAAGCTGGACTCAACAGTCTGAGCAGTCATAAACGTGTGTGTGAGAGAGAGAGAGAGAGAGAGAGAGAGAGATGATTTATAGTAATTAATCCTCTGCTGTGTCCAGTCCCCCTGGCCGAGGGACACATCTGTGACCAAATAATGCTTCCAATCCAATGTCACCAGCCTCCCACTGAAGGGCATCAGCAGATTTACTAGACAGATCGCTCCATATGATTTCAATCACTTTCTGACTGCACCCATTTTGATTTGAAGGAAACCTTCCATACGTGTTTGCCTATGGTAGAAGTGATCAGAAAAAGGACTTTTTGGACCTGAATACCAAAACATTCAGGAGATTGAGGTGATCAAAGTTGATCCATTTTGCATACCCCACCATGAGACATCCATGTCTTCATCACTGAAAAAGATAAAAGGTTGAGTTTGATGACATTTTATGATTTATACAAACCTAACCCCAGTTAACACAGTCATTCAGGGGAGCAGACTCATCCTAGGTAGGAGACTACTTCGGGGATATTTTAGCATTGTGAATAATACATCACCACCAATCGCCACAAGATTCAATAAGATTATTTATTGTGATATTGGGAATATCTAACTCCAGTCTGTCTGTGCGTTGTGATTTAGCGAACAGGGGGAAAAAACTGCCGAGACTTTAGACGGGCAGGTGCTCTAATTGAAATGTCACTCCCACCCCAATCCTACCCCACCAGAAGCACCTACAGGAGAAGGGGAAATGCTGAGGCCAACTACGGCAGACAGACAGACACAGCAGTAATTATTGTTTGGGGATTCGCTGAGAGCCAGCTAATATAATGGGCACTGTTGCATTTATCGGCGCAAAACAAACCCCCTAATGAAACTTGAATCAGAGTGGCTGCCGTGGAGTGGCTCGTCAGTCTGTGGGAGATTTTCCACAAAAACCAAGCATACAGGGCTGTATGATTGTTCAGGCCTTTTGATCTGTTGGTTATAATGTGATTCGCTAGAAGGGCGATCTGTGTATGAGGATATGTGTGCGGGGTGGAGGCGGTGGGGTGGAGGATTGTGTGTGTGTGTGTGGTGTGTGTGTCTAATTTTTTGAGTTATCAGGAGAGTTCAAGGTCAATGCTGTTTGGGCTGCTGTTTGAATTGCATCACATACAAAACAATACATATTATTGAAATGACATTGAACCAAACTGGACCCCAACTGATGGCCCAGCTATTTGTTTTAGTGCATGGATGCTGGATGGATCCTGAAACAGAGCTGCCCATTTGTTGAATAGGGGGGAAAAACATCACTTTGAACAACAGGTGGCATTTCAGACGAAGCCATTGCATCATTTAAATAAGTCATGAGGTAATTCAACATGTTCCTTCCTAACAGCCTTCCTAACTGGTTGCAAAATATATTTTTTTTTTAATGATAAACATGTAAATGATAGTATGGTAATACTTTACTATAAGGGTACATCAACTAATGCTTATTAATATAGCCCTATTGTAAAGTGTAACAGATTATACATGTTAATCACTTTTCGGACCTGCGTGACGGACTTGCTAGAGTGTTATTTTGGACATAGCTCCACATTTAAAGGATAAAAACAGACTTTTCATTCTTTTGTCAGATACAGTGCCTTCAGAAAGTATTCATACCCCTTAACTTATTATGTTACAGCCTGAATTCAAAATGGATTAAATAGATTTTTGTTTGCATCCATCTACACACGATACCCCAAATGACAAAGTGGAAACATGTTTTTAGAAATGCACATTTATTTATTGAAATTTAAAGAAATCCGAAATATCTTATTCACATAAATATTCACTCCCCTGAGTCAATACATGTCAGGATCCCCTTTGGCAGTGACTACAGCTGAGAGTCTTTTGGGGTGCTTTGCACACCTGGATTGTACAATATTTCCACATTTAAAAAAATGTTAAATTGGTTGTTGATCATTGCTAAAAAGCAATTTTCAAGTCTTGCCATAGATTTTCAAGACAATTTAAGTCAAAACTATAACTAGGCCACTCAGGAACATTTAATGTTGGCTTGGTAAGCAACTCCAGTGCATATTTGGCCCTGTGTTTTAGGTTATTGTCCTGATGAAAGGTGCATTTGTCTCCCATTGTCTATTGGAAAGCAGACTGAACCAGGTTTTCCTCTAGGATTTTGCCTGTGCTTAGCTCTATTCCATTTATTTTTTACCCCCCCCCCAAAAAAAAGACCTAGTCCTTGCTGGTGACAAGCATACCCATAACATGACGCAGCCACCACCATGCTTGGAAATATGAAGAGTGGTACTCAGTGATGTGTTGTATTGGATTTGTATTCAGGACATGAAGTTAATTTCTTTGCCACACTTTTTGCAGTTTTACTTTAGTGCCTTTTTGCAAACAGGATGCATGTTTTGGAATGTTTTTATTCTGTACAGGCTTCCTTCTTTTCCCTCTGTCATGTTGGTTAGTATTGTGGACTAACAACAATTTTAGTTGTAATTTTAGTTATTTTCTCCTATCACAGCCATTAATCTCTGTAACTGTTTTAAAGTCACCATTGGCCTCATGGTGAAATCCCTGAACGGTTTCCTTCCTCTCCGACAACTGAGTAAGAAAAGACACCTGTATCTTTTTAGTGACTGGGTGTATTGATACACCATCCAAAGTGTAATTAATAACTTCACATGCTCAAAGGGATATTCATTGTCTGTTTTTCTACCAATAGGTGCCCTTCTTTGCGAGGCATTGGAAAACCTCCCTGGTTTTTCTGGTTGAATCTGCGTTTGATATTCACTGCTCGACTGAGGGACCTTACAGATAATTGTGGGGTACAGAGATGAGGTAGTCATTCAAAAATCACATTATACACTATTATTGCACACAGAGTTAGTCCATGAAACGTATTATGTGACTTGGAACATTTTTACTCGTTACATTTTTTGGATTTACTCAATACTTATTGACACAAGATCTTGTAGATGATCATTTTCTCTACATTTGTACACATTTCTAAAAACATAATTCCACTTTGACATTATGGGGTATTGTGTGTAAGCCAGTGACTTAAAATCTCAATTTAATCCAATTCAAATTCAGGCTACCACACAACAAAATGTGGAAAAAGTCAAGTGGTGTGAATACTGTACTTTCTGAAAGCACTATAGTTCATCATCTCATGCCCAAAGTCCTTGGCGGACTCATCAGAGTTCCATTCTTCCAATGTCATTGAATTATCATCTACAATTTCCATGAAGTGGTTTTTTTTCTTTTTCATCTCATTTTACTAAAGCTGATTATACCGCTGATGTATCTCCTAAGCCATGTAATATTTACTGTTTGCATTCATAGGGTGTTGTTTCTATTTATTTTCGATAACGTCATTTCACCTATATCGAAATGAAAACAGAAATGGGATGAGTGTGCGACTGACCTTCCGCCCGCCGGTAGACAGTGGACGAATGCCAAGAGCACAGATCCTCTATCTGTCCGATATATTAGAGGAGCTTAGGTGAGCTTCCCCCCCCTCCTACCCCCTTCCCCTAACCCCCGGCTCCGTGGCAGAGGCCCAGGTTTAATTGCTGTGGGTCACAACAATCACTTTATGCCCTCAGAACATTGAGGAAGGGAGGGGGGGTTGGAGAGGGGAGGGGTGGGGGGGGGCGACAGGGTCACACAAGGTGACAGGTGTGGTGAGACGGGGGGGGGTGACGGAGGTTGCTATGGTTATGTCCTTTTCCAGTCAAAGACTTTCAGTGTGTGTGTGTGTGTGTGTGTGTGTGTGTGTGTGTGTGTGTGTGTGTGTGTGTGTGTGTGTGTGTGTGTGTGTGTGTGTGTGTGTGTGTGTGTGTGGTGGAGGAACCTCATTTGGAGAGACAGGGGGGCATGCACCCACCCAAACACCGAGGCTTAAGCAGGCGATGCTATTTCATTCGTCCAACATATTCAACCCACTAGTAAAGGTGTGTTTTTACGCTACAAGTACAACACTTGTTGACAGAGACACATTTCTTGAATAGATCAGACATTTGTGGTGTTTGTATTTTGGCCCATGTGCTAAGTCTGTTAATATACACAGTGTATAAAATATTAGGTACACCTGCTTTTTCCATGACATAGACTGACCAGGCGAATCCAGGTGTAAGCTATGATCCCTTATTGATGTCACTTGTTAAAGCAACCTCAATCAGTGTAGATGAAGGGGAGGAGACAGGTTATTAAAGAAGGATTTTTAAGCCTTAAGACAATTGAGACATGGATTGTGTATGTGTGCCATTCAGAGGGTGAATGGGCAAGACAAAAGTGCCTTTGTGTCAAGAGCTGCAACACTGCTGGGTTTTTCAACAGTTTCCCATGTGTATCAAGAATGTTCCACCACCCAAAGAACATCCAACCAACTTGACACAACTGTGGGAAGCATTGGAGTCAACATGGGCCAGCATGTTGACTCCATGTTGACTCTACTTGCACATTCATCTTCAGCACATCTACCATTCCAGTGTTTAATTGCTTTTTTGTAATTACTTCGCCACCATGGCCTATTTATTGCCTTAACTTACCTCATTTGCACTCACTGTATATAGACTTTTTGTTTTCTTTTGTTCTACTGTATTATTGACTGTTTTGTTTATTCCATGTGTAACTCTGTGTTGTTGTATGTGTCGAATTGCTACGCTTTATCTTGGCCAGGTTGCAAATGAGAACTTGTTCTCAACTAGCCTAACTGGTTAACTAAAGGTGAAATTAAAAAAAAAAAAAAAATCCCTGTGACACACTTTCGACACCTTGTAGAGACCATAGCCCGACGAATTGAGGCAGTTCTGAGGGCAAATGAATATTAGGACCGTGTTCTTAATGTTTTGTACACTCGTTGCATATAGTTATATAATACATGCCATTCAGCAGACGCATTTTACATATGGGTCGTCCCGGGAATCAAGCCCACTATACTGGTGTTACAAGTGCCATGCTCTACCAACTGAGCTACAAAAGGACACAAACGCATTTGCCTCACTACACCAATCCTGTCACAGTACTGGAGAAAGAAAAACAGAGTGAGAAAATCACAGGATGCAGGCTCTACTGAGATGTCTTTTCATCCGCGTTCCACCATCTCCCAATTTACTATGCACCATGGTGCTTGGCCATCTGTCTCAGCGGTGACTAAACTTCATGCCAATATGTTGCAGGGTCATGAGAAAACAAACCGGAGAGCTCTTTCCTCATGAGTGGAGATACGGCCTCGCCCTCGTTTCATACCAAAATGTGAGGATACGCCACTGCTTTGGCCGTAGCGTTAGCCATAGCGTTAGCCTAGCGTTAGCCTCTGTGCATTGTTAGCCTGTAACATAAGAGAGGGGGGCAGCAGTAGTGCAACAGCGTGTGCAGAGAATAAATGCCGTGCATTAAACAAATTCCCTTTGCGCTCCTCTTGGCAGCAGAGTAGCTGCGAAGGGGAGGACACACTGCAACCCAGATTGCCATACCCCCTCCATACACACATGTGTACACACACACATATACACACAATCTTTCACACACAGATACTCTCTCATTCTCTCTCTATCTGCCTCTCTCTCTGTCTCTCTCTTTATCTCACACACACACACACACACACACACAAACACACACACACACACACACACACACATACTGTACATCCCCCCTCCACTCTGTGCCCCAGCCCAGCTCCACTGGGGACTAGGCGCAACCCCTTTTAGCTGTTATGATTGGCCGGGCTGGAATTCAAGCGGCCCGTCAGGATGAGGAATCATGTCTCCCTGCTGGCCGGTTGTCGTGGTAACGATGGGGTTGCTGGGGGGCCTGTCTATGAACTGAGCTGAGAGAACAAGGAAGAGAATGGGGGGGGGGGGGGTGAAGGGCGGTTTAAGAGAAATCGAGGGAGGAGAAAGACTTTTCCGCTCAGTGTTGCTCAGTCATAATGCAACCGCGGCTGCCCTAGATCACACAAGGTGTCAGGCTGGCATGTATAATACACACTTTTTTCATAATCATATTATTACAGTATTCATTGTAATGTCTTATAAGAGTGATCCAGTGGCCTCTTTTAATGATGAGATACTCTTTACCTTTTGGTAAAGATAACCCCTCTGTCCCCCCCGGTGAGCGAAGTATCCACAACACACGTACAGACTGTGGTGCCTATGGCTCCACACTTACTGAGAGTATTGACAGAATATTGTGTGTGTGTGTGTGTGTGTGTGTGTGTGTGTGTGTGTGTGTGTGTGTGTGTGTGTGTGTGTGTGTGTGTGTGTGTGTGTGTGTGTGTGTGACATAGGAGAGACGAACTTGCCACGCATTGTCAAATGTACACACATGCGCGTGTACATGCAGGCTTACACACACGCGCGCATATGTGCACACACACGGACACATCCACGCATGTATACACACACTCTGGCCAGGCCCTCATTTTGGAAGATTTTTTATTATTTTTTTAAAGGCAAGTGGAATTTAATGCAGATTCACACTCCAGCAATGTTCTCCGGCAATCAGCCTTGCCTCGTTCGAGCGCTGCGATTCGCCGTTCGGTCACCGAAGGGCAGAAAATAAAAGTGAAAATCATCTAGGCGCTAAGTTTCTCCACTCAAAGAGGCCGTTCATTTGGCAGTCCCTTTCATTAACATTTCTCTTTCATTTCTCCCTCTCTGGTTAAAGGTACACTTGAGCAAAAAGGAGAAGACAAAGCCACTGAAACAACTGAAGATATGAAGCTAAAGGGCTTTTGAAAACAAACGAGAGGTAAGTGGCTCTAAACTTTGCATGGCCCCGGCCTCCTCCATCTTGGAGGAAGGGGGAAGAAACGACAGTTAGTGGCCTAATTCTGTTCCAGCTCGAATTTCTCTCGGCCCCAAAAGAATCAATTGTACTTTCTTCCTCAAAAACATTGCGTAACACTCTCCAACTTTACAGCTGTGATTCCTTTTAGGCCTATGTCTACCACTATTACTGTACTTTAAAATGGTGCTATTACCACTATGGTACTATAGAATAAAAAATGCCAAAACCCCAACAATCATTACTTGTTAACCTACTACTAGTACTACTACTACACTACTACATTTTTTTAAGTATTTGAGTATTTGCTGTGAAATTATTAACAGATTGGTAGTAGTAGTAGTAACAACCTCTACTAGTCAACCATCAGTCCAATGATTTCCACTCTATCAGATGTGTGTGTCTGTAGCAAGAGGTCAGAGTGCCACCACTCAGGTTAATTTCTCCCCCTGTCTGCGCAGGTCATCCATCTGTATTGACAGCTGTGTCCAAAAGAGAGAGAACCATCATCCAACTGTCAGATCAGGTTAATGTTGAGGAGCGTTGTTTACCCTCTGTAGTCCGGTCTACCTGCCTGCACATTCCTCTCAGTTCTCAGTGTTTCATTTCCCGAGGTTGGAGGACACCAACTCTCCAGTATCAGCATTCACTGCTTCCTTCTGGGTATTACCTCGGTTTTTGACTACTGACAAATGTCATTAAGTTCGTACTTTCAACACTGATGGAAATCTTCTATTTAAGCACATTTACCCATAGTTTAGGTTGGAGGGCATTCACTTTTTAGCATCACTATTCACTGCTTCCTTCTAGGTATTATCTTAGCTACCTGTGTTTTTAAATATTGACAAATCTCATTGACATCAACTTTAACATGTAACATATTTTATACACTGCATATTGATTGAAATTACATTGACGCACTAATCTTCCATTTAACATCATTTTGGTGGATTTATTTGCGTGTTACGCTTGCAAAAAAAACAAAGATAGAAACCTACTCTTATGGGATACGGAAGAAAACAGACGCCCGCACTTTGTTAGGGATGTCAGCACTACCGTACAGTTAGCAACTAGGCAGACTGATGGTTTCTTGGTGTAAGCACTAGCAGGCCGTTCTCCAACACTGTCTTAAGGCACACAAGCAGCAGTATTAATAGCTGCATTCAGCATATTGAGGGAGATGATACTTAGGCCCTCAATGACCTGCTTCGTTTAACTGTGAAAGTGGAGAACAGAGAAGTGCCACATCTGGACCCACTGGAGCAGCGGCAGCACTCAATGTGGGAGAGACTGGGAGCAGAGGGAGGGAGGCAGTGGGTGAGGCCAGGGGGCTCAAGTGTGTGTGGTTGGGGGAAGGGAGGAGGAGTGTGTGTGTGTGTGTGGGGGGGCGATATCTGTGTGTGTGGGGGCTGGGTGAGTAAGTGTGTGTGTGTGTGTGTGTGTGTGTGTGTGTGTGTGTGTGTGTGTGTGTGTGTGTGTGTGTGTGTGTGTGTGTGTGTGTGTGTGTGTGTGTGTGTGTGTGTGTGTGTGTGTGTGTGTGCTTGTGTGTGCTTGTGTGTGCGTGCGTGCATACAATAATGGGAATTATTTCAATACATTTTTGCAATTCAGGCATTTGAAATGAAGACTAAGAATAACAACCATCCAAAAATGTCCTAACGCGTTGACTTTTCAAAGAACGTACAAAGATGCTTGACTTTGCCTAAAATCTTTCGGATCATTTGTTTATCTTCTTGACAAGGTGTTGGGGCCTTCACAAGCTGTGGTATTGGCTAGCTAGGTGTCATTTTATTGTGATTGTGGGGGTTAACTGCTTCCTGCTTAGTGCTTAGATTAGGCTCGAATGGGCAATTCTTTAAGGGCTATGCACCTGAATGAACAAGGAGTACTACCTACCATTGGGTGGGGTTTGGCATGGATAGAAGTGAAAGAGCAGTACTTGTGAGAGCTCTAGCGGGGCTCTAGCGTGTTAGGCCTCTAGCGTGTTAGGTGCGTGTTCATCTTTACTACTAGCATTGGGTCGGACGCCGGCGCTCTGTTTTAGCGGCAGCTAGCATGGCGGCCTTGTTTGATGGTCTGTTTAATGTGCCCGCCAGCTGCCCTGTGCGCTCTAGGCCTGTGAACCGTCCCCGTAATACACATCATAAAGAAAAACCCTGGAAATAAACGACCATTATTCAATTATGAACGCTCCAATTATTTACAGCTGTATTTAAAGAAATGTAAATTAACCTCAAGTCTTGAGGTAATGAATTTGATTACTCCGGAGTATATAATTTCATGCTATTTGGGAATCAAAAGGCGTATTTTCTTTTTAGATGTTCCCCCCACCAGTAATGCAGATCCAGCCTAAGCAGTGTGTCGCATTTTAAAAGAGGATCATTTATATGGTTTGGGGAATATTTGTAATCATTCCAAGGCGTTACATGAGTTTGTTTGTTTGTCTGTTCGTTAAGGGCTTTGTGTTGTGTGTATCCCATTTTGGAATTCAGCCAGGATTCATAACGGTTATTCAATTCAACCCAACTGTTAATTTCACAAATGACAACCATTTTATACGGCTCCTAACCTCACATTAGCATGAGTCACTGGAAATCAAACCACCTTAAACTTTACCACTGCACAAAAAACCAAACTACTTTCTCAGGCCACCGCAGTATACTTTCAAGCGTCTTTTCCCGAGTTGACAGACAAACAAAGAGAAATGGTTGGCAATGGCGGGTATAGCCTATACAGTAAAATCTAGTTTGGAGATGCTATCATTTAGCATTTTATTAACAAAGCCAGACCAGTTGTGCGGTGCCCAAGGGACCGGCCTACTAATCCTGAGACAGGCAGAGTGAATGGTCTGTGGCTCAGACTTGCCAGCCTCAATTAGCCCTGGTTGAGAGCACAGTGCTGTGTGGGCTGAATCCATTCTCTGCCTGGGTCGGGCCACAGTGTAAACACTGCTCGGTAGAGCCATGCTCTCTGAGGCAGCCATGTTGTTTTCATTGAGCCCTTTCCATTGGTGTTGACTCCAGGCTCTAGCTATGTCCTTGTGTTGGTGTCGTACTTGACTTGGTGTTTCCGGATGTGTTTTCACAGTTTATGAGTGTATATGCATGAGCACGGTTAAACAGTTTATATTTACATTCAAACCTGCCTCATTCTCACATACCCACATGAAAAAAACTATAGTATACTATGGTTAAATACTATAGTATTTACTGTAGTGTTTTTGCAGACTTTACTGTAGTATTTACTGTTGTTTTGCGGACATGACTGTACTATACTGTAGTTTTTACAGTTCACTATTGTCTAAATACTGTAGTAAAAAAACTGTAGTTATATACTATAGTAATTACTGTAGCATTTTTGCGGACTGTAGTATACTGTAGTATTTACTGTAGTGTTTTTGCAGACATTACTGTAGTATTTAATATAGTGTTTTGTTTTATTATCATTGACATAGCAGTGGGGGATTTGATCGAGGTATACTACAATGTGAAGTAAAGTATTCTACAGTATAATACAGTTTACTACATAATTTTATAGTAAGTACTGTAGTGTTCTAGAGTAAACTGTAGTATCGTTTCATGTGGGTACACAGTGCAAGAACCCGAACGGGCAGGTCTAACCATGAACAGGCTGACCCCACTCTAGTCTGTGAGAGTAGAATCCCCCATAATGCCTCAGTCAGTGTCAGTGGTGAGCAGTGCTGTATTTGCTCTACAGCAGCGGCGTTGTGCTGACCTCGTGAACCCATGTGTAAACAGAGTGCCGTGGCTCCCTCAGTCCAATATTCCCCCTGCACCAAATAAGAACGACACAGCCAGCCAGCCAGCCAGTTAGCCAAAGGTCTGGAGAGAAACAGCCCCTGGCTTCACTCATCACTCATCACTCACAAAACAGTTCTCCTCTCATAGAGGTGTGGAAAAGCTGACTGTTCTCTCTCTTTCTCTCTTCTCTCTCTCTCTCTCTCTCTCTCTCTCTCTCTCTCTCTCTCTCTCTCTCTCTCTCTCTCACACTCACTTACTCGTCTTCCTCTCTCTCTCTCTCTGACTTTCTCTCTCTGTCTCTCCCTCACTTACACACCTTCCTCTTGCTCTCTCTCTCTCTCGCTCTCTCTATCTCTCTCTCTTTCTTCCTCTAGCTCTTTCTCTCCACTTGTGGATTTCTCCATGGTATTCACACACTGGCAAATGGCAGTTGAGTTCAACAAAAGCTGAGGTGAAGAAAGGACTGAGATAGACAGTAAGAAAGAGGATGAGTCATTGAGAGAGAAAAATAGAGAGAGGGAGAGGGAGAGAGACAGAACAAGAATGATAGATAGAGGTAAATGTGTTTGATTACAGAAATGCACACAGTTAATAGCTTCCTCTGTGCTGTCTAGTAATATGTCTGTCGATTATTATCAACCACTCATATTTCCTGGTGGGAGGGACCCATTTCCTCCACATAGACCACACCCCTTGTTCCACTGATGAGTGTGAGAGAGTGTTCGCTCTAGCCCCACTTGTAACAAACCTGATGCAGCTGATCAACCAGCTAATTATTAGAAAATGGTGAGCTAAATTAGGGCTGGAGTGAAAAACTACAGGACGGTAGCTCTCCATGAACAGGGTTGGACAGCTCTGCACTAACACAAAGAGGTCAGAACTGATCTCGACTCACAATACACCCCTATCTCCAAATCAAATGCCCGGTCACAGGGCCACAGTCAATATTAATAGCAAATCTAGCACAAATGACCCCCCTCCCTTCATCGCTCCACACCCCCACCCATTCCGCTGCTTGTGTATCAAGGTAATGAATTCATAATCTCTAGCCGAGGCCTTTGTAGATCTCTATCGCAGTAGAGATAAGAGAAGCATCGTTCTGCTCTAATAGCTGTCAGTCTGCCTCTCTTCCTGCTCCTGGCTCGGCCTGTCTCTCTCTCCCTCTCTCTCTCTCTCTCTCTCTCTCCCTCTCTCTCTCCCTCTCTTTCCCTCTGTCAAACAAATGTGTGTGTGTGTGTGTGTGTGTGTGTGTGTGTGTGTGTGTGTGTGTGTGTGTGTGTGTGTGTGTGCGTGTGTGTATGCATCAGTGGAGGCTCCTCAGAGGAGGAAAGGGAGGACCATCCTACTCAGCGAATATCTGAAGACAACACCTTCCGTAAACTTACACAGTAATTATGACGACTTTCAGAGGACAACCTATCAGAGCTCTTATGGTATGAACTAACGTCTTGCCCATCCAATCAAAGGGTCAGAGAATGAATCTAGTACTGAAGGCATAAGCTACAGCTAGCTAGCACTGCAGTGCATAAAATGTGGTGAGTAGTTGACGCAAAGCGAGAGAAAGACAACAGTTGAACCGTTTTAAACAAATTAAGGAGAAGCTGCAGAGAGAGAGTGAGAGAGAGAGAGACAAAGTTGCCAGGATCACAAATACAAATTCCATCTAGTCACCGTTGCCCTAGAGCACACAAAAAAACTATACATACCTCGGCCTAAACATCAGCGCCACAGGTAACTTCCACAAAGCTGTGAATGATCTGAGAGACAAGGCAAGAAGGGCCTTCTATGCCATCAAAAGGAACATAAAATTTGGCCAAAATGTGATAAACACCAAATTGAGACTCTGCATGCAGAATTCTGCAAAAATATCCCCTGTGTGCAACGTAAAACACAAATAATCAATGCAGAGCAGAATTAGGCCGATACCCACTAATTGTCAAAATCCAGAAAAGAGCCTTTAAATTCTACAACCACCAAAAAGGAAGCGATTCCCAAACCATAACAAAGCCATCACCTACATAGAGATGAACCTGGAGAAGAGTCCCCTAAGCAAGCTGGTCCTTGGGCTCTCTTCACAAACACAAACAGACCCCACAGAGCCCTAGGACAGCAACAAAATTAGTCCCAACAAAATCATGAGAAAACAAAAAGATACTTACTTGACACATTGGAAAGAATTAACAAAAAAACATGAATGCTATTTGGCCCCTAACAGAGAGTGCACAGTGCCAGAATACCTGACCCCTGTGACTGACCCAAACTTAAGGAAAGCTTTGACTATGTACAGACTCAGTGAGCATAGCCTTGCTATTGAGAAAGGCCACCGTAGGCAGACCTGGCTTTCAAATAAAATAAAATAAAATTGTATTAGTCACATGCGCAGAATACAACAGGTGTAGACCTTACAGTGAAATGCTTACTTACGAGCCCCTAACCAACAATGCAGTGAAAAAAAATATGGATTAGAATAAGAAATAAAAGTAACAAGTAATTAAAGAGCAGCAGTAAAATAACAATAGAGAGACTATATACAGGGGGGTACCGGTACAAAGTCAATGTACGGGGGCACCGGTTTGTTGAGGTAATAAGTACATATAGGTAGAGTCATTAAAGTGACTATGCATAGATAATAACAACAGAAAGTAGCAACGGTGTAAAAGAGGGGGAGGGGGGGCAATGCAAATAATCTGGGTAGCCATTTGATTAGATGTTCAGGAGTCTTATGGCTTGGGGGTAGAAGCTGTTTAGAAGCCTCTTGGGCCTAGACTTGGCGCTCCAGTACCGCATGGCGTGCGGTACCAGAGAGAACAGTCTATGACTAGGGTGGCTGGAGTCGTTGACAATTTATAGGGCCTTCCTCTGACACCGACTGGTATAGAAGTCCAGGATGGCAGAAAGCTTGGCCCCAGTGATGTACTGGGCCGTTTGCACTACCATCTGTAGTGCCTTGCAGTCGGAGGCCGAGCAGTTGCCATACCAGGCAGTGATGCAACCTGTCAGGATGCTCTCGATGGTGCAGTTGTAGAACCTTTTGAGGATCAGAGGACCCATGCCAAATCTTTTCAGTCTCCTGAGGGGGAATAGGTTTTGTCATGCCCTCTTCACGACTGTCTAGGTGTGCTTGGACCATGTTCGTTTGTTGGTGATGTGGACACCAAGGAACTTGAAGCTCTCAACCTGCTCCACTACAGCCCAGTTGATGAGAATGGAGGCGTTCTCGGTCCTCTTTTTCCTATAGTCCACAATCATCTCCTTTGTCTTGATCATGGCCAGGTCTCTGACCTCCTCCCTATAGGCTGTCTCGTCGTTGTCGGTAATCAGGCCTACCACTGTTGTGTCATCGGCAAACTTAATGATGGTGTTGGAGTCGTGCCTAGCCGTGCAGTCATGAGTGAACTGGGAGTACAGGAGGGGACTGAGCACGCGCCCCTGAGGGGCCCCTGTGTTGAGGATCAGCGTGGAGGATGTGTTGTTACTTACCCTTACCACCTGGGGGCGGCCCGTAAAGAAGTCCAAGATCCAGTTGCAGAGGGAGGTGTTTAGTCCCAGGGTCCTTAGCTTATTGATGTGCTTTGAGGGCACTTTGGTGTTGAACTCTGAGCTGTAGTCAATGAATAGCATTCTCACATAGGTGTTCCTTTTGTCCAGGTGGGAAAGAGCAGTGTGGAGTGCAATAGAGATTGCATCATCTGTGCATCTGTTGGGGCGGTATGCGAATTGGAGTGGGTCTAGGGTTTCTGGAATAATGGTGTTGATGTGAGCCATGACCAGCCTTTCAAAGCACTTCATGGCTACAGACGTGAGTGCTACGGGTCGGTAGTCATTTAGGCAGGTTACCTTAGTGTTCTTGGGCACAGGGACTATGGTGGTCTGCTTAAAACCTGTTGGTGTCACAGACTCGGACAGGGAGAGGTTGAAAATGTCAGTGAGGACACTTGCCAGTTGGTCAGCGCATGCACGCAGTACATGTCATGGTAACCCATCTGCCAAATGGAGTACGAGGGAGAGCTTTGTATGTGGAGTAAAGGTGGTCCACAGTATTTTTCCCTTGGTTTGGTAAAACAGATATAAGTTTCCCTGCATTAAAGTCCCCGGCTGCTAGGAGCGCCACCTCTGGGTGAGCGTTTTCTTATTTACTTTATTGCGGAATATAGCTTATTCAATGATATCTTAATGCAAGCCTCAGTCTGTGGTGGTATGTAAACAGCTACTAAAAATACAGATGAAAAATCTCTAGGTAGATAGTGTGGTCTACAGCTTATCATGAGATACTCTACATCAGGCGAGCAATAGCTCGAGACTTCCTTAGATATCGTGCACCAGCTGTTATTTACAAAATACATAGTCCGCCGCCCCTTGTCTTACCAGACGCCGCTGTTCTATCCTGCCAGTACAGTGTATAACCAGCCAGCTGTATGTTGAGAGTGTTGTCATTCAGCCATGACTCCGTGAAGCATAAGATATTACAGTTTTGAATGTCCCGTTGGTAGTTTAATCTTCGGCATAGGTCATCTATTTTATTCTCCAAAGATTGCACGTTTGCTAGCAGAATGGATGGAAGTGGAGGTTTATTCGATCGCCTACGAATTCTCAGAAGGCAGCGCGCCCTCTGGCCCCCTTTTCTCTGCCTCTTCTTCCTGCAAATCACGAGGATCTGGGCCTGTTCCCGAGAAAGCAGTATATCATTCGCGTCGGGCTCGTCAGACTCGTTAAAGGAAAAAAAGGATTCTGCCAGTCCGTGGTGAGTAATCGCAGTCCTGATGTCCAGAAGTTATTTTCGGTCATAAGAGACGGTAGCGGCAAAATTATGTTCAAAATAAGTAAAAAAATAAGTTACAAACAACTCAAATAAACAAACAAAAAAACACAATCGTTTGGGGGATACGTAAAACGTCACCCTTCTTCTCTGGTGCCATTGTTACACAAGAAAAGACAGGCTATGTGCACACTGCCCACAAAATGAGGTGGAAACTGAGCTGCACTTCCTAACCTCCTGCCAAATGCGTGACCATATTAGACCCTCAAAGAATTTGAAAACAAATCCAATTTTGATAAACTCCCATATCTATTTGGTAAAATACCACAGTGTGCCATCACAGCAGCAAGATTTGTGGCCTGTTGCCACAAGAAAAGGGCAACCAGTGAAGAACAAACACCATTGTAAATACAACCCATATTTATGTTTATTTATTTTCCCTTGTGTACTTTAACTATTTGCACATCATATGACATTTGAAATGTCTTGATTCTTTTGGAATTTTTGTGAGGGTATTGTTTACTGTTAATATTTGTATTGTTTATTTCACTTTTGTTTATCTATTTCACTTGCTTTGGCAATGTTAACATATGTTTCCCATGTCAATAAAGACCGTAAATTGAATTGAATTGAATAATTCAATGTAGATTTTTTCTTCTTAGTTTACCTTTCACTTACTTAGCTAATGCGGCTAATTTAACCTACTCGACAACCTGACTCAAACAGAGAGGAATGCTATCTTAGCTAGCTGGCTAAGGCTATTCAACACTGCAACTCTTCCAACTCAAGGTAAGCTTTCAGTTTTATTAATTTATTGCCACCGGGGCCCGCCGGTGTAATTGCTAAACTGCTTGTTGTACACTGTACTGCATGATTGTACACATTGATTGGATTGTGGGTTTACTAACGTGTTAGTTCTAGTTTGTTGACTATAATGTTAATATAGTGACAACGATGTAGGCTGTGTAGCGGTTAGCGCAGCATTTCCCAAACTCGCTCCTTGGGACCCCAAGGGGTGATCATTTTGTATTTTTCTCTAACACTACACAGTTAATTCAAATGATCAAAGATTGATAATTCGTTGATTTTTTTAATCAGCTGTGTTGTGCTAGGGCAAAAACCAAAACGTGCCCTTGGGGTTCCGAGGACCGAGTTTGGGGAAACCCAGTTTTTAGCAGTTATGGTATGAAGGTTTGGCTTGGACAGGTTTTAGCACCTGGTCACAGACAGCTGTTATGCTGTGCACTAAAGTCCACAAGCGAAGGGAAAAGGTCAGAGGAGGAGAACGCGTAGATGCCAGAAGGAATTATACAATGAGCAAAGTGATGATGCTGTATGTAGCTGTGAACTGTGTGTGGGTGATCAGGAGTGTATTGATTCTGCCAATTCGAATGCAAAATGTTTCTTAAACGGAAGCAAATGCAACGAAATGGGGAGGGACCTACCTGAATTTGGCCTTTCACATTTTGCAACTGTTTGGACAAAAGGTTACACCCCAGATCAGCTAGATGCAGGCAAGAGTGTTCAAGACGGTATTTAATTTGTAGGGCAAATTCATGCACACAAAAAAAGCGCCCTCCCTAATCTTGAATTGCACTGAACGCCACTGGCGCGCATGTGTGTGAGTGTGTGCATGTGGAAACCAATCGAGCCATCAGCAGAGGCCCCAGTACTGCTCCCTCACAAAGCTACAGTTCTCAGCTCTCTGTGTGTCCATCCGCCAAGATGAAAATGGTGCGAATTCCTCTAAAAAAGACCTGGGGCCTTCTTCTTCTTCTTCTCCTACACCTACCTGACAAACTCTCCATCACAGGGGGAGTAAATAGTGCCATATGAGGAACTCTAAGTAACTGAAGTTGCCAGCTGGCGCTGCCACCCCTCTGGGTGACACAGAGGAACAGAGGAGGAGGGGGACTGTAGAGCATCTTTCATTTTCCTGCACATGTGTTGTCACCTGAAAACAGAACAGAAGAGAATCTGAGCTACGTTCCCCGAGTGGCGCAGCGGTCTAAAGCATTGCATTTCAGTGCTAGAGGCGTCACTAGAGACCCTGGTGTGATCCTGGGCTGTATCACAACCGGCCGTGATTGGGAGTCCTATAGGGCGGCGCATAATTGGCCCAGCATCGTCCGGGTTAGGGTTTGGCCGGGGTAGGCCATCATTGTGAATAAGAATTTGTTCTTAACTGACTTGCCCAGTTAAATAAAGGTTACATATAAAAATAATTGCAACAGGTCTTCTCAGCCTTGGGCCTTGAGTAACAAGTGGTGACTATTTTGGATTGGTATGTCACCCTGACCCCCTAAGCTTGAAAGCATATAGGGACTACATATTTATAGTACTGTATAATCCATATAGTGCCAATTTCCCAGACACAGATTCCCAGAGAATCTCCTTTGAAAAGCATTTTAGTCCAAGACTAGGCTCAAACTGACCCATGCTGTCTAAAGTAACTTGTTAAAATATGATAGTTGTGGGATTATATCGTCTTCACAGGCTCTGAAGAAAAACAAAACAAAACAACAATACTTCGTAAGAAGAATAATATGGCAACTACTGTCTAATACTAAAAACAATGAAATAATAATAATAATAATAGTAAACTAAAACGTACATTTAACAGCATAAAAAAGATGATGTACAACAACTAATAGGCCTACAACTAATAAAAACTACTGCTACAACTACTAATACAACTAATAAAACGAAGTTCCTATAATACCTACATACATATTTACACATCATCATTATTCCAGTCATGATGCACGCTTTGAATTTGTAATTGCTGACATTGTCGTGTATTGTAAAGTTAGGTGTTCCTTATTATATACAGGGAAATGTAAATTGACACATTTAAAAAAATACATTCTTACCAATACGCAGTTATCTTCTGTTTGGGAGTGACAGACAATTTAGTGATTCATACAGTTTGCAATGATATGTCTTATAATGGCATCCAGGAATTGATTTTTTGATGGATGATGTCACCATAGTCTAGGATAGAAAGCAGCAAATGGGTTACTAAGGTCTTTCTAATGGATACAGGAAAACAATTATTAGACCTGTATAGTAACCCAAGCTTATAGTTAATAGTTTTTTTAATACAATCAATATGCTTTCCTCAAATACAAATATTTCAAGCAATCAACACTTTTAAGCATTGTTCCATCACTTGTATGTGCATGATTTAATAATGAGACACATCACATCAAAATGATATCTCTTCCACTTTCTCCAGCGGCATGCATCACATCCAGTTACACAGCTTTTGTGAACACTCACGAGAGAGAGAGAGAAAGAGAGAGAGAGAGAGAGCGAGAGAGAGAGATGGACAAATAGGAGTGAGAGAGAGAGAGAGAGAGAGAGAGAGACATGGACAAATAGGAGTGTGTGAGAGAGAGACATGGACAAATAGGAGTGTGTGAGAGAGAGAGAGACATGGACAAATAGGAGTGTGAGAGAGAGAGAGAGAGAGAGACATGGACAAATAGGAGTGTGTGAGAGAGAGAGAGACATGGACAAATAGGAGTGAGAGAGAGAGAGACATGGACAAATAGGAGTGTGAGAGAGGGAGAGAGAGAGAGACATGGACAAATAGGAGTGTGTGAGAGAGAGAGAGACATGGACAAATAGGAGTGTGTGAGAGAGAGAGAGACATGGACAAATAGGAGTGTGTGAGAGAGAGAGAGACATGGGACAAATAGGAGTGTGAGAGAGAGAGAGAGAGAGAGAGAGAGACATGGACAAATAGGAGTGTGTGAGAGAGAGAGAGAGAGAGAGAGGAGATGAGGAGAGAGAGAGACATGGACAAATAGGAGTGAGAGAGAGAGAGACATGGACAAATAGGAGTGTGAGAGAGGGAGAGAGAGAGAGACATGGACAAATAGGAGTGTGTGAGAGAGAGAGAGAGAGAGAGAGAGAGAGAGAGAGCATGGACAAATAGGAGTGTGTGAGAGAGAGAGAGAGAGAGAGAGAGAGGCATGGACAAATAGGAGTGTGAGAGAGAGAGAGAGAGAGGGAGAGAGACATGGACAAATAGGAGTGAGGGAGAGAGAGAGAGAGATAAGAACTCCCAGTGTAGTCGACTCATTACTCTGTTATGGATTGCACATGTCAAGCCGTAAGTGCTCCTTTATCCTTCCATGCACTAACCCGTATTTCCCTAGTCCCAGTGAAATTTACCATGTTAAGCCCCACGCCACCAAGGGAAAAGCGGTGTGCAGCGCTCCAAGATATATCGGAATGATTAAAGGAGGATGGGGAGGAGAAAAAAAATCAACATAAAATCACACCGAAGTTTTATTCATTGTTACCTTTTACAGTGTTACATATCAAACTGGGTTTCAAACAAAGAGAAGTGAAGGGGGGTGCTCACATGGGTAGTTTGTCACAGAATGTACACTAGAGATGGATCTTTTAAAGACTTAATCCATTGTGATCTGAGCCCCTTGAAAGGTTCACTACACAAATACACCCTCAAATTGGAGAAATGTCATTTTTAGTGCTGTTCCTCCAAAATTGCCTGCACTTGTTCTATTTTCTTGTCCAATCCATTGCGGATGGCAACAGCCTCAAGACTAATAAACAGAAGTGTTGACATAATTAGATTTGAAGGTGTTCATATCAATTATAACAGATTCGAACAGAGCCTAGGGCCAAACAATGGAGATCAACTTGTACTTGTAGAGGATGAACCAGTCATGTATGCATGCTAACTGGAATTCAGGCAGGGGATCTGTAACAGCTGATTTGAAAAGTGCAACTCCAACACCATTACAGCGCTATTGTGTTTTGGTCTTTAAACAACTTTGTTGTTAAAAACTCTCCCATTAAAGAGCCTTTAGGAAGTTGTCATTTAATGACCGACTCTCATTGAGAGGATTTTTTTTTTTTAATCTTTGGTTTTGAAATAGGCTAATGGGATTGATTTATGACGTTTGCACTTGTGCAAAGTTGGCACCTATTGTTTATAAGGTTCCAAAATGAAGCTTTAATAAGGTGCTATAAAAAAAAAACATTTCTAAGGTTCTATAACGAACCATTAATAAAAAGTTCTACATAGCAACAAAAAAAAGGGTCCGCTATGGTTGCAACCCTTTTTTGTGGCTATATAGAACCATTTTTTTATGGTTCTTTATATAACCTTTATGGAGAATGGTTCTATAAATAACCTTCTTCAATCTCGAGGGTTCTTTGTAGATCCTTTTGAAGAACCATACAGGTTTGTTTATTCATTTTGGTGCGCCATATTATACACTTTAATTTCCATAGATGTTATTGTTGTGCTAATTGCCAAGTTGAATCAAATGTGCTAGCCCTGAAATGGCTGTGGCTGCCTGAGGACAAAATTGATGTAGAACTGATGTAGACAGCAGCTCTCAATTGACAGAAGGCCAAACGTGAGTCTTTCACAAGACACCATTAACGGCCATAGTCATATTCACAATGCAATGGCATAACACAACAGATTAGATCAAATGGAAGGACATTTACTCACTGTAGAAGAAAAAGAGCTGTGATCAAACCCCGCCCCAAAATATTATAATCAGCCGCTCACATTTGAATTATCACTAAAAGAGTGAAGAACCCTTTTCTAAACTGCAAAGAACCCTTGACAAACCCTCTTTTCTTAATGTGTATCACATTTTACTAAATCAGATTTCAATTGTGTAGGCCTATTGTCTAACAACAATATGGCCAACATTTACATTTAATTTATAACATTCAGTTATTTAAACACAAGCATGGTAGTTTAATTAAGTGTTTGATCAAATGAATGTGCAAATAAGTACATGTTTATTCTTTGCGGAACACTATGCTGTTCAGATTGAACGGAATGGGCAAATCAGGTCCAAATGCAGCCTACTGTCCTGCCTATCTATCGTAGTGTAAAATACCATATCTGACTGTTTGAGAACCCATGCAAGAAAACTGGCTAATTTAAGATCACTATTTCTACGTTGTACACATAAACCGCTACCCCATCCGCCCCCTCCCTCTCTCCTGGCCCAGTTTTTCTCCAAAGGGTCGACGGTGCAGGTTTCAAATAACGTTCGACCCCAAAATCCTCATCTGTTTCCACTCTGTAAAGTCATTCCCAAACGAGCGGTCACGTGAGTGTAGGGTGGAGGCAGTACGTTTGTGTGTGTGTGTGTGTGTGTGTGTGTGTGTGTGTGTGTGGGGGGGGGGGTAATTCGACTATGGGGGCACTCGACACGGGTCTTCCCACCGCCAGTCGAATGAGGTGGATTTAGGAAAAATCCCAAAACCTGGGACGTGGAGATAAACCACAGCAGCAAACAGATACGCATGGAAATCATCGCACGGCTCGCATTTGGGATCATATACTTTTGTTCTATTGAGGCGATCTACTTACTGAAAGCGAACGATATGAAAACGGGAAACAGACTCGCAAGAAAGCTTTTACCCAAGTGAAATGTATGATTATTCTCCACCTCGTTATTTCTTGGATGCAACATAAGCTTTTTTTTAATTTTTTTGCAGGGGAAACGGAATTTTCAAGTGTCTCTCATCTGCCCCCCATAAACTAACTTCTCGGAGGGGGGCGGTTTGAATAAAAAAAAGACTCTTCTCACGCCACTAAAGTAAGGTCTTACTATTTTCTTTCTGGCTTTCTAGCGTTTTTTTTTTAAAGAGAAATGAGAACGAAAAAAAGAGTTGTTTGATTCAAAGTTACTATCCGTAGGTTGTAAACATTTTCTCAAATATGCCTTTGTTCAACTTCACAAATCTTATATATTTTTTTCAAAAACACTTATTTCACACCAGTATAACAAAGTTATATTATAACTGTATTATTATAGCAAAACGCTTTTTTTTGGCTTAAGTAATTAACCTTTTCAACCATAACTAAGAAAGTCATTCGTGTTTCATTGTATTTTACTTCGTCAGAAAGACGTCGAATAAATAAAGCTACGATGTCGCTGTGTATAACCAAGCCTTTTGAACGTATTGAGACGGCGAAGTCGAATTCCTTGAGGACTAATTTCTGGTTTTAGAGACTCGTATAGTCGTCTACAGTCATCTAGTTAACTGTGGTCTCCGCTATGTTTTCGTATTGCAAAACAACCATATCAACAACCAAAAACGGCGCGGCAATCGGTGAACGCTTGTGCCCCCGGGGGTGATGTACGCCTTTTTCACGTCGTTCCCGACGACGGTCTATCTCGAGACTGTTATTATGTTGATGACGGGTTCCCTTTGAGATGAGCTCAATTGTTGGAGTCGCTATTGAAGCGTGATTTGAGGGTGATTGTCGTGAAATCGCTGGGCATAAAAAAAAGATCCAGGCTTATTCCAAATTACAGCTCAGAAAAAAAGATTGAAGTTGAGTCATAGCTTCTGTTTTACTATTCTATAACATCAGTTCAATAAATCAGTGAGGAGGCGGTGAACTTTTGATGACGCATGCCGCGCTGGAAAGTTTTGGACACGGTTCAGTTGCCCACGGGCAGTGCTGAATTATCCTATTTTATGTAGGACGAATCGAATTTGAATCACAATTGGTCTTGATTTAGTATCTAAGCACTTTTCAAAATCTTTCCAGAGGCAACATTTTGTTCCTTTTGAACAAACTCTCACTTAATTTAAACCCAAATAAGGAAAGACAATGAATCAGTGTGACTGATACATAGAAATAACAATGAAATACTTATGTTTGGACTATATTGTTGTCATATTATATATTACATATTACACCACCCTCTAATACAGCATATATATATATATATATATATATATATATATATATATATATATATATATATATATATATATATAATAGCTTCACAAAATACATATATTGAGGTCTATGTCAACAGAAAAATATTGGAATGATTGTTTTCTTCCAGGGTTTTTAAATTGTGAAATCTGCTTGCAGTTAAATATTACATCTTGTTGTTGGATAGAATAAATAAACTACTTTGTAATGATGAGATCCACATGTTGATTGTCAGAAGGGAGACAAAGTATCATCCTTTAGAGTAATTGGACAACACCTTGCATACCAAGAGGCACACGCCAACTGTGTCCAGCATCCTTAATGTCACTTTAATTGAACAATTTATCACCACTGATCACTGTCAGATGCTAGGAAACAAAGAAGAGGAAAAGGCAAGAGGAACGCTGCCAGGCAGGCAGAGGCAGTTAACTGTGACCAAAGGATGTCACAGACTCTGTATCTAAACCACAAATCAATGCATTTATGACTGACAAGCCCGTAAGGAGCTGTAATGAATAAAAGTTGCTCAATGATCAAAACATTTCATCTGAAAACTCTGTTTATTCCACAAACTTTTGATTTCCCCGAAGCGTTGGGGGATTTTTTTTTTCTCCCTTGGAAGGGAAAAAGTTAATTGAATTGTGCCCCGGATATGATTTTTGTAAAAAGGTCTTTGTAGGTGTCCTCCCTAGGGTTGTGAAATTCATTTCCTTGCAATTATTACTTTCCGAGCTGTTTTCTTATTTCCCACTTATCAGTATGGTGCTTTTTCTCCATTTTTGAAAGGATCAAAGGAGGTGATTCCAGACTCTAGTCTTCAGGCCCACTGTCAGAGTAAATAGTAATTACACTGAGGGGCACAAAATTAAGTTTTCAGTTGTTTGACTTTCTGCCTATCACTTTGAGGCCTGTTTAGGAGTTCACACAAGGCAGTGGTTCTTTATACTGTAGATTGCAGGACCTTCATGTCGAGGTGTCAAACCAAGTTCACTAATCATTGTATTATTAACAATTTCATGTAGTACTAGGCCTAATTGTTTTTTCTATTAGCTGAGTCTTACCACCCAGTGCCATGTTGATTGCATTTGAAATTAAATAAGAACATTTTTGGTAACATGTTTTCCAATTAGCCCTGTTGCTTTTCAGCTTTGGACGCTATGGTGACAGGCAGCGTTAATAGCAGCTGCACCAGCGGACTCTATTGTGTTATCAGAGAGAGAGAGAGAGAGGGATAGAGAGACGTGTGTGCCGCACCTGCCGTCTTTACTCGGCCTACTAATTGTGTTTATTCCTCTTAATTTGTCCTGAGTGCTAAATCGGTGCAATTTGTCTGGCGGTGAACGGAGGAGGTATTGTCTTTGAACGGTAGCCTTTTCTCCTTTGATACCCGGACTTTAGTGGTTTCAATCGTCGCTAAGGGAGACCTTTTACGTAGTCAGTTAATGGAAAGGGTGGATCGTGACTTGCGCTGTCGATTTTTTTGTTGTTGTTGGATTTATTTCACCTTTATTTAACCAGGTAGGCTAGTTGAGAACAAGTTCTCATTTACAACTGCATCCTGGCCAAGATAAAGCAAAGCAGTGCAACACAAAACAACAACACAGAGTTACACATGGAATAAACAAACATCCAGTCAATAACACAATAGGAAAACAAGTATATATACAGTGTGTGCAAATGAGGTAAGATAAGGGAGCTGAGGCAATAAATAGGCCATAGTGGCGAAATAATTACAATTTAGCAATTAAACACTGGAGTGATAGATGTGCAGAAGATGATTGTGCAAGTAGAGATACTGGGGTGCAAATGAGCAAAACATAATAGTAATGAGGGCTATGACTGGTTTGACTGGTTTGTGACTTAACCCTTCATCAAGATCTTAGTGGAGAATGGAGTAGCCTCCATTCAAACTGCCCAAAAGTAGGGTAGGAACAAATCTGACCATCTTCCAGGTTCCAGTTACTGCTTGTATCTTTCCACCTCACACCTGCACTGTGGCCACAGGGGATAAGCGATTAGGGCGATGGAATTATTGACCGCTTGGCTCAGATGTGTTCACCGGTGTCCGAATCAGTAGATTGGCCCTGTTGGAGGTGAGAATTTGCCCTAACCCTGAGATTCCCAAAATTATATTTACACACAAGTCCCCCCCTGAGCGCGGTTGGCCCAAAACAAGCAGTGCTCGCTTTAGGGGTGCCGCAGGGTCAGAGCCCGAGACCAGATAAGACAGACAGTAATAGTGGCGGCGAACTCGACACGATTGATCCATATCACACTTGGTTGTACGCCTGAGCTAGGACGGGAAGCTCAAGTCTCTTCTCTATCTCATGCTGGCTTTTCCTAAATCTGCCCACAGACAGATAAAGCTAAAGCTCTGACCTTGCTTTGCACCAGAACTTCCTCTTGTCTATCTGGGGGCTCTAAAGGGACTTCATAGACACACTGCCAGGGCATACACATCCCTTGTCCCCAGATACGGGGGTTTGCCCCAATGATTTGCTCCAGTTCCTTTGATGATGATGTGTTGATAATGCATTATTTACTTTGGGGAGGGGGCAAGGGTATCCCCCTTGTTTGACTCCTATGTCGGCTATTCCCCCACACACACCTCCTGTTCCAATCCTCAGTCTTTATGGTTATGGAGTTAATGTGAACTGGTGTTTCATGGAGAGGTTGTAATTAACACCCCGTCTGGGATAAGCCAGGCGATTGGGCTCTTTCTGTCTCTCATGCCCCCTCTGATTCCGTCACTGGGCCGCTCTCCAGCTTGTTAAGTATGATTACCAGCTGGTGTTCCCAGATTGATGGAGCCTTCGCCTTGGGGCGTCCTCACAAACCTGGTTATGTCAGGAAAAAGGCACCCCACCCAGAGTTATGACCCCTAGGAGGTTGTGGAGAGCCACTGACACCCCATTCATACGCCTGAGGGGGTCATGTTGGCAGGTTGGGATTTGGCCCATTTATTCTCTACTTAGGGCCAATACTGGATGGCTGTCCCATTGAGCCATTGGCAGGGGGATTTGTGAAGTCTTAGTTTGTCTTATAAGGAATTGTCATAAATGTAGGCCTACATGAAACACATACTGATTTATTGTAAGTCTTCCTCAGACCCACCAACACACTGTCGGAGTTGTGTGCTGGTGGGGTGTAGTATCGAAGGGGATCCCCATCCCCCAGTGCATTCTCAATCAATGCTGTTGATCACCCCAACATGTTGAAGTAAAGGAATTCAAGGGTAATTGAGATAATTTTCTGAAAGAGCAAAGGACACATGCAGGAGGAAGGACACAAATATACAGTCGTGACCAAACTTTTTGAGAATGACACAAATATTAATTTCCACAAAGTTTGCTGCTTCAGTGTCTTGAGATATTTTTGTCAGATGTTACTATGGAATACTGAAGTATAATTACAAGAATTTCATAGGTGTCAAATGCTTTTATTGACAATTACATGAAGTTGATGCAAAGAGTCAATATTTGCAGTGTTGACCCTTCTTTTTCAAGACCTCTGCAATTCGCCCTGGCATGCTGTGAATTAACTTCTGGGCCACATCCTGACTGGTGGCAGCCCATTCTTGCATAATCAATGCTTGGAGTTTGTCAGAATTTGTGGGTTTTCGTTTGTCCACCCTATCTTGAGGATTGACTACAAGTTCTCAATGGGATTAAGGTCTGGGGAGTTTCCTGGCCATGGACCCAAAATATCGATGTTTTGTTCCCAGAGCCACTTAGTTATCAGTTTTGCCTTATGGCAAGGTGCTTCATCATGCTGGAAAAGACATTGTTCATCACCAAACTGTTCCTGGATGGTTGGGAGAAGTTGTTCATGCCTGTGTTCTTAGGCAAAATTGTGAGTGAGCCCACCCCCTTGGCTGAGAAGCAACCCCACACATGAATGGTCTCAGGATGCTTTACTGTTGGCATGACACAGGACTGATGGTAGTGCTCACCTTGTCTTCTCTGGACAAGCTTTTTTCCGGATGCTCCAAACAATCGGAAAGGGGATTCATCAGAGAAAATGACTTTACCCCAGTCCTCAGCAGTCCAATCCCTGTACCTTTTGCAGAATATCAGTCTGTCCCTGATGTTTTTCCTGGAGAGAAGTGGCTTCTGGCTGCCCTTCTTGACACCGGGCTATCCTCCAAAAGTCTTCGCCTCACTGTGCGTGCAGATGCACTCACACCTGCCTGCTGCCATTCCTGAGCAAGCTCGGTACTGGTGGTATCCTGATCCCGCAGCTGAATCAACTTTAGGAGATGGTCCTGGCGCTTGCTGGACTTTCTTGGGCACCCTGAAGCCTTCTTCACAACAATTGAACCCCTCTCCTTGAAGTTCTTGATTTTCCGATAAATGGTTGATTTAGGTGCAATCTTACTGGCAGCAATATCCTTGCCTGTGAAGCCCTTTTTGTGCAAAGCAATGATGACGGCACGTGTTTCCTTGCAGGTAACTATGGTTGACAGAGGAAGAACAATGATTCCAATTACCACCCTCCTTTTGAAGCTTCCAGTCTGTTATTCGAACTCAATCAGCATGACAGAGTGATCTCCAGCCTTGTCCTCGTCAACACTTGCACCTGTGTTAACGAGAGAATCACTGACATGATGTCAGCTGGTCCTTTTGTGGCAGGGCTGAAATGCAGTGGAAATGTTTTTTGGGGATTCAGTTCATTTGCATGGCAAGAGGGACTTTACAATTAATTGCAATTCATCTGATCACTCTTCATAACATTCTGGAGTATTTGCAAATTGCCATCATACAAACTGAGGCAGCAGACTTTGTGAAAATTTATATTTGCGTCATTCTCAAAACTTTTGGCCACGACTGTACATAGGCACACCTTTGTTTTCTGTCTTTCACGCATCTCGCAGAGCAAAATGAATGCTGCTAAGACGAATGAATGTTGCTAAGATGACAAGTGTCACAAACTTTCTCCTCAGTCGCAAACAAAAAGCACACACACTCTGTTAATGCACGACGTGGCACTTGAATTACACTTTACGTTTAACATTTCTATTAGCAATGTATGAGGTTTGCTAGAATGCCAACATGTGACATTCGAAATGCATACCAAACATGGTAAATCTTTGTTTTCCCTCGGCTTTAGCATTTCAGTGCTATGGAAAGTGGGAATGTTGCTGTGTTTACATGGCCCTGGAGAGCCCCATTCTAGCATTCTTTTGAAGAGTGTGATGCCAATAGCGCTTCAGGCTTGGGAGTGGGGCTACCGCTATACTTAGACAGAAACTGGCAACAGTAGTGGAAGATTGGGTCAGGTAGTAGTAACAGCCTGCCCAAGCTGGGGGAGGGGTGGTAAAGATAGGGGTTAAAGGGGGGCGTGGGGGGGGACTGCGTTTGAGCGCTGAGTCTTTAGTAGCTTAAAAAGCCTCGAGGGGAGAAGTGGTAGGGGAGAGAAAAAGAGCGAGAGGGAGATGGGGGTCTTCATCTGCGAAAAGCTGTTAATCCTCTGGCTTTTGTGTCCAAACAGAAAGCCCAGAGCAAGATGGGTAGGTCCGGGCGCATTCAAAAGCCCCTCTTTTGTTGTCGTTCTCCCCCAAACCGGCGGACATCTGGTAGGGGAAACGGAATGGCAATGGGGGAACTTTGGGGGAAGGGGGGTTGAGCGAGTGAGGGAAAGGGGGTGTTGTTATAGCGAAAAGGAGGGAACGACCAATGGGAGTTGGCAGATAATTGATGGATGCAAGTAATTGTGTGTAGTGCAAGCATGGAAACATGGGCCTCTGGGAGAGTGGGGGCTAGGGAAAGGAGGAGGGGGGGAATGAGTTCGCATCTCACGGCTGTTACGGTGCATCACTCAAGGATGGCTAGGGTTAAACAGGAGTAAGAACCTTTCTGTCAAGTCATTTGTTCATCTCAGTACATGGGGGATATTCGTCTGGTTATGACAAATAGCATAGCAGTCAGCCTCAAACAAGTCCAATTGGAAGTACCCGGAAGGCGTACAGTCCTTCTGGTATTCTATCGAGCTTGACTCGATTTGTATGCAGACGCTGTTTTTTGCAAATACAGTGGCTGTTGTTGTGTGCCTAAAACGCCTCCTCACGATTTCTCGTAATTCTCATTTCCGTCTCTTTTCAGACTGACACACTGAAACCATTTATTTTGTATTAATAATCCCCCTTTCCCGTCAAAGCTCCAATCAAAAGACTGTAATTACAACTGGGAGATCGAGCTCCTTCTAATAGCGTGGTAGCGTGCGCCTGGTTTTCAAAAGGCATGTACTCTAGTCTGTATACACAAATTACACTGCACCAGTGGTGCGTATAAAAGAGCGAGTCGAGTTGCATTTTGTTTCCCTCGCCTTTGCTGCGAATCACAGGCTTGTCTCTTGCCGACTAGAAGAAAGGAAAGTATTTGTCATGCGCATCGCTCTGGAAGCGAGTACACCGTTCGGAGGCGAGCCGACCTCGCAGGCAGCTCGAGGTTGACATTTCTATGTAAATACCGGGCGGCCCCGCTGTATTCAGGAGGACAGCTAACAGACTGTTTTTCCCAGACATTTGTTGTGGTAAATGCTTGGCTGTTTGGACCCAACCTTTACCCTGTCAGGTGGGATGAAGGCATAGTTGTAGCTATTATTTTCTTATTTAGAGCACTGCTGCTATCCCTGTGTGTGCCTTGGATTGTCCACAACCTCTGGCTACACACAGATACACACACACACACACACACACACACACACACACACACACACACACACACACACACACACACACACACACACACACACACACACACACACACACATATATAAAAGGTAGCATCATATCCCCCTGATACACAGTGACACCAAGGCCCCTCACACACGCCCTAACCTTTCCTCTGTCTATCTTTTGTCTCTCCTCCCTGTAAAACAACACATTTCATTGCACCTATCGGGTGTATGTTACAATAAAACATATATATTTTTTGTCTTTATTTTTTCTTACCTCATCCCCGAATTTTGAACAGTAGCCAATCTCTGCAGCGGTAGCTAAACGTAATTGCGAAGGGGAAAAATGATGGGGGAAAATACATAAATTAACTCTCGTGTCTCAGTGTCAGTGGAGATAATCCTGATTAAAAAGTGATAGAACCGCCGGAGAATGACAACCTAGCAATCAGAGAGATATGGCGCTTTGGAGATTACTGGGACCAGAGGGAGGGGTATCTATATAGCCTTCTTATTTATTTATTATTATGCACGCTGAAATACATTTGGGGGATTTTTTTTTCCCTTTCTTTTTTTTAATAGGAGAGATTGTCTCCGACGGTAAACCGCTTTACACTTTTTTTGTTGTTGTTACAAGTGGGGATTTGTGGCAGCTAGAGTAGCTGATTGAGGGCCCCTGTCGCGCTCCCTCTTTTTTCCAGTGTCAAGATTAGAGAATAAGACGAATGATACCTCGCCGTACACCTGTAATTTGTGGGCTTCCGACGTTGCTGGAGCGTTACCTGAGCGTTGTCTCAGCGTTCTGCTCTGACCTTGCCTTTTGCCATTGAGCAGCGGTGCTGATTTATCTGGATTGATGGGAATTGGATGAACAAGGGAGGGAGAACAGGAAGGGAAAGCTTACAAGGAAATAAATGGGGCTGTTATCTCACGCTGTCTATTTGCCGGTTGATGCGAGGTGATAGCGTCAACAAATAAAGGGCGTGCGGAGCAGGCATTGGTGGATTAAGGCCTGCTGTGTACCTTGGCGAGGCAGGGAGCTCTCACACTGAGCGCTGCGTGGGGAGATGTAGAGGCCTTCTCATATACAGTACCAGTCAAAAGTTTGGACACGCCAAGCCATTCAAGGGTTTTTTCTTTAATTGTACTATTTTCTACATTGTATAATAATAGTGAGGACATCAAAACTATGAATTAACACATATGGAATCATGTAGTAACCCCCAAAAAAGTGTTTTAAATATATTATATTTTAGATTCTTCAAAGTAGCCACCCTTTGCCTTGAACTTTTAGGAAGGAATATGGAGGCTAGATATGAGAGGTGTGTTAAGCAGGAAGAGAGAGTTGTGGAAGTGCTGTTACATGAACGCGCACACACGCATCAGGCAGTTGTTACTTTATGGATAACCCGGTCAGAGAAATGGGACGTTTTGGCGGGACGCCCTTTGTTACCGAACCCTCTTTGACTTAGCACCTGGGCTGGCACTCCCTCTCCATCCATGGTGGGGTACGGGGGGGGGGGGGCGTGTCCCCGCATGACATGTGTCATCGCGCAGCCCCCAATCTGTAGTCGCGATTGGGCGGAGGTGGAGAAGAAGAGGGAGAACATGAGGAGAAACAAAAGCAGGTCTGAGGGGGGAAACAGGCGGAGCATGGGAGCTGCCCTGGGGTGAAAAGATGGATGGAGAGGGGGACAAAGATGGAGAAAGAGAGCGAGAGAGTGACAGACAGACAGACAGACAGACAGACAGAGAGCCTGGCGGAGAAGCAGAAGGGAGATGGAGAGACAGGCGAGGGGCTAGCTGTCATTAGCATTGAGATAAAGGTGGGCTAATGAATTTGATCCCTGTCCATTCTTCCTTTGCGGTTCCATATGGGTGAAGAGAGAGATAAATAGAGACAGGCTGGCTTCAGCTCCACCAACCAGAGCCAAACTCTCTCTCCTCATGTCAGGCTGCTTTTAACCCCATTCTGCCCAAGATGGCCACCTGCCGCTTCACTTGCCAACTGCTGTGGCAGAGCCCCTGCCAGGGCCATATTATAGTGGCAATGCCAGAGGGGGAGTGCCTGAATACAACCGTACCCTCTGCCAAGCAGATTATTAATCTATCTGTCAATGTATCTCTGTGTGGTGGGTTGTAGCTAGCATGCTACAGGGTGTAGTTTGTAAAGTAAAGAGGGCGTATATGTAAGTGTAGACTTGAATTCATTTTCTTGTGTTTGTTTGCGTTTTCTCACCGCTGCCAACCTCTATCAGTGTTTCCCTTTGCTGCACGATGGAACTCTACAGTTGCCTGTAGCTTTGTTTTGACTAGCTACCCTTGAGATACACAACCATATCTATCATGCTAGCATGTTGTTAGCTAGCATTACACACACAGAGCCAGTGTATCTGCCTATCCTCCAGCTGTAGCTGTGTGGTGGGAATAATCAGTCCTCAGGCACTAATAAAGAGGTGGGCCCCTCCATTGTAAATCACAGCCGGGTCTTGTTGGGTGTAATGGCTGTAAAAGTGATCAATCGCTGGCCTTTACCTTTGTTCATCACTAATGAATGCTAACTGAATATTAAAGACAACAGAGGAGGGACGTGAGGTAGAAAGGCCATTTAGGAATTCAGTTGACGGGGAGATTTATCTGTCTTCTGACATTGGCCTTTTGGCCAAAATTAGAGTTGAGGGAACAGTCAAACAGTTATGGACCGGTTTGGACCAGTCTGAGAGATTATGAGATTTTTTTCACCTATTTCATCTCTCATGACAAATATATTAAAAACCTCTCCTTGCACACAGGTAGAAGCTAGAAGGAACCTTGAGGAAACCTACGGCCTCTTTTGAAGTCAGCTATTTTATCCCATTCAAGTGCGTCACTGACTTCAAAGAGGAAATTTCATGCAAACCTATTGATTTTCTTTTTTTCCTACGTACACAATCTGCAACACATAACCAATGTTTTTTCTGGAAGGGTATACTGTATCTGTACTGGGAGCGGGGCTGTAACTCAAGGTGAAGTGTGTTTGTGTGTGTATCATACTAGCTTTATTCGGATGGGAAATGTAATTGAAGATGCGTGTGTGTGTGGTGTACTGTTATATAGGGATGTGACAAATGTTTATTGTTTAAATGACAAGGAGAAATCATAAAATGAAGTGAATTCACAATTCAGATATGGTGCTGCGTATGACCACTAGGGGGAAATGTAGTTTCAATCTGGCCTCTCAGCAACGATGGTAGTTAATGCCCTTTTAGGTTCTCTGCTGTGTGCCTCTCCTCCATGTTCTCTGTTGTCAGTACATGGGACTTCATGTCCCACAATTTCTCCATCTGGGCAGTCACAGTTTTTCAACATGGCATCTTGTAGTCTGGTTCTAGATATGCCATTAGCCAATTGAAGAAGACATCGTCTTCCATGGCTGCATAGCAATTGCAATCATTTCTGTAATCAGCGCTGTGATTTTCTCACTCGTCCCTTATCACACTGCTGCGAGCAACAGGTTGGGTCTTACGGTGCCGCCCTTTCAGCACTGGGGTTTATGAGTTGTGCCACTGTAAAGTTTGCAATTCGCCACCTTCTCATTTAACTTCTTGAAGTATTGCTTTACTTCGCTACTGTCTCTTCCCTGTCTCACTTTCTGCCTTTTTTCCCAACTCTTAACGATGGTGAAGTGCAGAGCGCTTTATATCCGTGGCATTTGAAAGATGCATATCTCTTCCTACTAACATTACAGCTAGCCCAAAGGCCGGCAGATGGCGATATTGAGTCGTATCATCTTACCGTCCAAAGGCATTGTATGCAGCTAGCTATACACTCGTATCCCTGGTGGAGCAGTTCATACATAAAACATTCTCCATTCAGCCTGCAAAGGTGTTCATTTCCTCCGTAACTCGATTTAATGGCAAGAAAGCGGGAAAATACTGAAACACCGGTTTTTACCATCATGCTAGAGTGGCTAATGCAACTTTCTGATGTTGCGCCCTGCGTTCAGCCAGGGGTAAACAACAGACTGCTGCAACCTGATTGTCTGAACACAATATGCACCATCTGGCACTAGCGTTCTTAGGAATTAGTTACTCTAGCATGGTGGTGGAAAATGGTGTTTCATAAAGAAAGTACCCATATTTTCCCCTTTTTTTTGCCTTCTCGCCATTAAATCAAGTTAAGGAGGAATCAATGCCTTCGCAGCCTGAATGGAGAATGCTTTATATAAAAACCGGGCGACGGGGGATACGAGTGTATAGCTGGCTGCATACAATGCCTCCGGACTGTAAGATGAAAGAACTCAATAGCCATCTGCCAGCCTTGGAGCTACGTTGCAGCATTGTTACATTAGGTATTTGTAAAAAATTATAAAATAAAATCATTTATAATGATGATCGGAACCTGTTAGTAGTAGTTTTGTAATAACTACACTATGATTTTCATTTTGTTAAAAAAAATAAAAGGGTTTCGTTTAGTGATTTTTTTGGAAACGTTACCTGCAGTTGGAGTCAGAAGTTTACATACACCTTAGCCAACTACATTTAAACTCAGTTTTTCATAATTCCTGACATTTAATCCTAGTAAAAGTTACCTGTTTTAGGTCAGTTAGGATTACAACTTTATTTTAAGAATGTGAATGAGAGAATAATAGTAGAGAGAATGATATATTTCAGATTTTATTTATTTAATCACATTCCCAGTGGGTCAGAAGTTTACATACATTCAATTAGTATTTGGTAGCGTTGCCTTTAAATTGTTTAATTTGGGTCAAACGTTTCGGATAGCCTTCCACAAGCTTCCCACAATAAGTTGGGTGAATTTTGGCCCATTCCTCCTGACAGAGCTGGTGTAACTGAGTCAGGTTTGTCGGCCTCCTTACTCGCACCCGCTTTTTCAGTTCTGCCCACACATTTTCTATAGGATTGAGGTTAGGGCTTTGTGATGGCCACTCCAATACCTTGACTTTGTTGTCCTTAAGCCATTTTGCCACAACGTTGGAAGTATGCTTGGGGTCATTGCCCATTTGGAAGACCCATTTGCGATCAAGCTTTAACTTCCTGACTGATGTCTTGAGATGGTACCTTAAGGTGTATGGAAATTGCTCCCAAGGATGAACCAGACTTGTGGAGGTCCTGGCTGATTTCCCGTGAGGTCCCGTGTGGCTCAGTTGGTAGAGCATGGTGTTTGCAACACCAGGGTTGTGGGTTCGATTCCCACGGGGGACCAGTACGGAAAAAAATGTTAGAAATGTATGCATTCACTACTGTAAGTTGCTCTGGATAAGAGCGTCTGCTAAAATGTAAAAATTATTTTGATTTTCCCATGATGTCAAGCAAAGAGGCACTGAGTTTGAAGGTAGGCCTTGAAATACATCCACAGGTACACCTCCAATTGACTCAAATGATGTCAATTAGCCTAACAGAAGCTTCTAAAGCCATTACATAATTTTATGGAATTTTTATAAGCTGTTTAAAGGCACAGTCAACTTGGTGTATGTAAACTTCTGACCCACTGGAATTGTGATACAGTGAATTATAAGTGAAATAATCTGTCTGTAAACAATTGTTGGAAAAATGACGTGTCATGCACAAAGTAGATGTCCTAACCGACTTGCCAAAACTATAGTTTGGTAACAAGAAATTTGTGGAGTGGTTGAAAAACGAGTTTTAATGACTCCAACCTAAGTGTATGTAAACTTCCGACTTCAACTGTATCTCAAATTGAATCAGATTTTATTCGTCACATGTTTCGTAAACAACAGGTGTGGACTAACAATAAAATGCTTACTTATGGGCCCTTCCCAACAATGCAAGAGAGTAAGAGAGTAATAAAAAAAGTAAAACACGTAATAATAGATACACAATGAGTAACGGTAACTTGGCTATATACAAGCGGTACCAGTACCCAGTCAATGTGCAGGGATACAAGGTAATTGAGGTAGATATGTACATATAACTAGGAATGAAGTAACAGATAGTAAACCAGCAGCAGCATATGTGATGAGTTAAAAATAAAAAGTAAAAAGTGTCAATGCTATGATAGAGCTTGGCTAGGGCTGCCTCCGCCAACAAGCTGGAATTCTGGAGGCACATTCCAGTGTGTGGAGTAATAGTTAAGTGGATATGACCCCTGGGGTTTATGAGTAAAGTGGGGATTTGAGCGTGGTTGGTGTGTAGGGCCTCAGTTGTGGTTTGTGCCCATTGGCTTCAATGACTATGACTAGACTGCATGGGATTGGAGAACACAAGCCCTGTGGCCGCACCAGATCTGCCATCATCAAAGCCACACTCTCAGGCCATATTTTTAAGAAGACATATGTTGTAATTAACTTCAAAAGCACTAATGACTTCGATGTCAACGGGATTAAGAATTAAGAAAAACTTCTTTAAGTCAAATCTTTCATTCTGTGGAAAAACAAGTTTTAAAACCCTTGCTTACTCCTGACCTGTGTGTAGTAGTGTAAGATTAGCCTGTTGATTGAAGCACCAAGATGCTTGTCCAGTCTAGTTCTAAGCTTGCATAACTATGTACAGTTGAATTCAGAAGTTTACATACACTTAGGTTGAAGTCATTAAAACTCGTTTTTCAACCACTCCACAAATTTCTTGTTAACAAAGTATAGTTTTGGCAAGTCGGTTAGGACATCTACTTTGTGCATGACACAAGTAATTTTTCCAACAATTGTTTACAGACAGATTATTTCATTTATAATTCACTGTATCACAATTCCAGTGGGTCAGAAAATTACATACACTAAGTTGACTGTGCCTTTAAACAGCTTGGAAAATTCCATAAAAAGATGTCATGGTTTTAGAAGCTTCTGATAGGCTAATTGACATCATTTGAGTCAATTGGAGGTGTACCTGTGGATGTATTTCAAGGCCTACCTTCAAACTCAGTGCCTTTTTGCTTGTAGACCTCCACAAGTCTGGTTCATCCTTGGGAGCAATTTCCAAACGCCTGAAGGTACCACGTTCATCTGTACAAACAATAGTCCGCAAGTATAAACGCCATGGGACCATGCAGCCATTATACTGCTCAGGAAGGAGATGCGTTCTGTCTCCTAGAGATGAACGTACTTTGGTGCGAAAAGTGCAAATCAATCCCAGAACAACAGCAAAAGACCTTGTGAAGATGCTGGAAGAAACAGGTACAAAAATATCTAATATCCACCGTAAAACGAGTCCTATATTGACATAACCTGAAAGGCCGCTCAGTAAGGAAGTTGCCACTGCTCCAAAACCGCCATAAAAAAGCCAGATTACGGTTTGCAACTGCACATGGGAACAAAGATCGTAGTTTTTGGAGAAATGTCCTCTGGTCAGATTAAACAAAAATAGAACTGTTTGGCCATAATGACCATCGTTATGTTTGGAGGAAAAAGGGGGAGGCTTTCAAGCCGAAGAACACCATCCCAAACATGAAGCACTGGGGTGGCAGCATCATATTGTGGTGGTGCAGGAGGAACTGGTGCACTTCACAAAATAGATGGCATCATGAGGGAGGAAAATTATGTGGATATATTGAAGCAACATCTCAAGACATCAGTCAGGAAGTTAAAGCTTGGTCGCAAATGGGTCTTCCAAATGGACAATGACCCCAAGCATACTTCCAAAGTTGTGGCAAAATGGCTTAAGGACAACAAAGTCAAGGTATTGGAGTGGCCATCACAAAGCCCTGACCTCAATCCTTTAGAACATTTGTGGGCAGAACTGAAAAAGCGTGTGTGAGCAAGGAGGCCTACAAACCTGACTCAGTTACACCAGCTCTGTCAGGAGGAATGGGCCAATATTTACCCAACTTATTGTGGGAAGCTTGTGGAAGGCTACCCGAAACACTTGACCCAAGTTAAACATTTTAAAGGCAATGCTACCAAATACTAATTGAGTGTAAGTAAACTTCCCACCCACTGGGAATGCGATGAAAGAAATAAAAGCTGAAATGAATCATTCTCTCTACTATTATTCTGACATTTCACATTCTTAAAATAGTGGTAATCCTAACTGACCTAAAACAGGGAATTTTTACTTGGATTAAATGTCAGGATTGATGAAAACGGAGTTTAAATGTATTTGGCTAAGGTGTATGTAAACTTCCGACTTCAACTGTATCTGCCTGGACAGTGTGTCCTTTCATCACAATACCAATACACTGTGTGTGTGTTTTTTTTCTCTGTGTGCATATGCTCCTGTGCATGCGGTGTGTGTATTCACACGGAGTTACCCCCTTCTTTCCTTCTCTCCTCTACTCCACAGAGCAGTGGAGTTGTGAACAATGGAGAATTGTGTTCTATTCATCTCTAGGGGTCAGGGAGTCGAGCCAGTGTTTGGGCTAGCTATCCATCAGCCCCCCTCCAGCTTATAGCATGTGACAAGGCTGTCCGCACTGGTGGACTACTCCGAAGGTGACATTGGCCCCCAGTAATGTCACCCTTACTTATTGATAATAGAAGTTGAAATTGGACCAGTAGTGTTAAATCATTTAGCACCAAGAGACAAAAAGACCCATAGAACTGGGCCTTTGTAATATCCTCACAGTTTTTATGCACTGTGAATCATATGTATCCTACATGTGCACATCAAAACACCCTGAATGATTGTTTCACAAGCTCACCACAAAGACCCAACCACGACCCTTTGTTAAAACCGGTTTGTTCTTATTTTCCTTTGAATCGAGGCCAGAACCATGAGATATTTTTACTTGGAGAGTATGATCTCACTTGATCTCAGTTGGTGCAGGTCGTTAGCTGAAGCGATTGCGTGCACTTGACCTGTTCTGCCTGGGCTGCGTGGGCTCTGCACACTGGGGGGGGGGGTGCAGGAGGGAGGGAAGGATGGAGGGATGAAGGATGGAGGGAGAGAAGGAACCAGGGATGTGCTGTGCAGTGTGCAGGCGGATCCTTTTTCCACTTGTTCTGTGTGGAGCGAGAGGTGGAGAGAAAGGAGGAGGAGGGGGGGGGGTGGAAGCACAGAATCCTCAGAGACTGAAGCTGCCAGCTCTGTCAAGGAGAAGTGGAGAGAGGGAGTGAGAGAGGGGGAGTGAGAGAGGAGGAAGGAAACAGAGAGCGGCCATTAGAAAGAGAGAGAGACCAGTCGAGTGATTGAAGCAGAGAGAGAAGAGGTGGAGACAAAAGGAGCGAATGAAGGAAGAGAGCGAGAGAGAGAGAAGGGGAGCGAGCTAAACCTCACCTTTGATGTGGTCCAATCAGATTTTAATGATGCTCCGCTTTGCCGGTGGGCACGGCGCATATGGCTATTAGTAGCGGGCTTACTGAACAGGTGCATTGGAAGGACAATGGAGGATCCCCCACATAGCAGAAGGAAGGAGCCATTCCGTCAGCTTAACCGAAGCCATCAAGGAAGGAAACAATGCAATGTAAAAAGGGAGCCTGTAATCGCTTCCATTGCACCGTTTAATGACAGTCTATCTCGCAACTCTCGGGCCTAATTCATTCCAACTGCCTGCTGTGTGTGTGTGTGTTTCTCCTACACTGCTTATTGCGCGTCGATTGCGACTGCTACCTTCTTATGTCTTGGCGTGATCTCTGCTGAGGTTGTGGCCTATTCCTAAACTCTACCGATGGGAATTACTGTGAGCGTTCTGATAAGAATGACAGGTGCTCCGCAGTGTATTTTCAATGGAAGGTATTATTTGCTTGAGGATTCAGTGGGGAATATACCCGGTGTATTTTTGTTCCTTAGTGCATACAAATGAATAACATCAAAAGCAATTGATGTTTCATGGTCACTACAAATAATGATGAAAGGCCAGAACCATTTTCATTTTTCAATGTTTTTCTATTTTCACATGCGCAGTTACATTTTTCAAATGACGTAGACACAGCTCCTTATTGTGATATGTTTGATGCTTAAAAAACGCTGGTTGTTACAGTTGAAGTCAGAAGTTTACATACACCTTAGCCAAATACATTTAAACTCAGTTTTTCATAATTCCTGACATTTAATCCTAGTAAAAATCCCCTGTTTTAGGTCAGTTAGGATCACCACTTTATTTTAGGAATGTGAAATGTCAGAATAATAGTAGAGAAAATTATATATTTTAGATTTTATTTCTTTCATCACATTCCCAGTGGGTCAGAAGTTTATATACACTCAATTAGTATTTGGTAGCATTGCCTTTAAATTGTTTAACTTGGGTCAAATGTTTCGGGTAGCCTTCCACAAGCTTCCCACAATAAGTTGGGTGAATTTTGGCCCATTCATCCTGACAGAGCTGGTGGACCTGAGTCAGGTTTGTAGGCCTCCTTGCTCGCACCCGCTTTTCAGTTCTGCCCGCACATTTTCTATAGGATTGGGGTCAGGGCTTTGTGAAGGTCTCTCCAATACCTTGACTTTGTTGTCCTTAAGCCATTTTGCCACAACTTTGGAAGTATGCTTGGGGTCATTGTCCATTTGGAAGACCCATTTGGACCAAACTTTAACTTCCTGACTGATGTCTTGAGATGTTGCTTCAATATATCCACATAACTTTTCTCCCTCATAATGCCATCTATTTTGTGAAGTGTACCAGTTCCTCCTGCAGCAAAGCACCCCCACAACATGATGCTGCCACCCCATGCTTCACGGTTGGGATGGTGTTCTTCGGCTTGCAAGCCTCCCCCTTTTTCCTCCAAACATAACGATGATCATTATGGCCAAACAGTTCTATTTTTGTTTCATTAGACCAGGAATGTCAGGAATGATGAAAAACTGAGTTCAAATGTATTTGGCTAAGGTGTATGTAAACTTCCCACTTCAGCTGTATATGGTGGTAGGCAACCAGGTTAACCCCACCATCCTCTTCCTCTTTTCAGCTGCTTTGCTTTTGTCTGAAGCCAAACCACCCACTCATCCACTCATCACTCTGTGAAACTCTCAACTTGGAGAAGTTGGATGATGCTAGATGACATTAGCCTGACTTCTCCGCCAGTGATATTGTCAGCCAAGCACTTTACTGCCACAGAGCCTCCCTCTTGAGCTGTCAAATCACTCCCAGCATTCACGGGGGGGAAATGAAGCATGTTGGGTAACGTAGTTTACTCATCCCTGTTGTCCGTATCAATATGGACTAGACGTCCTGTGATATGGTACGGGCAGCAACTGTCACCAAACTCTGTCAGTTTTGGCCTTCATACGTCAACTCGCATTTCACAGGGAAAACCAATGTTCTTACCAACAGGAAACTTTGCTGTAATTGTCGAAGAAGCCAGGCCCTTCGGGGGAAAGTGATTTCAATTAGATCAGTTTGGTAACGTCGCTATATAGGTTGCACGTGTCTTAGGGAAGATAGTCCCTTTTATAAGACATTGGGACAAACAGTCCTCAGTGGCAAGCCAATGATTAAGCTAGGAATATTGAAAGCTTGACAGCATGCTAGCAATTTTCCGGAGTTAACCTTGTTAGCCTGTTAGCGTATCCAGTCAACACCCTTCCCCTTTCAGTTGGCCTCGAGTGGCAGCTTCTCAAAGTCTTGTGGTGCTCCACAGCATTCCACAAATGTTCCAGCATGCCATTTGCGCAACATTCCCCCCTTCACACCCCTTCATGTGGCTGTGTTGTTGTTTCTTCCCATCATCCAGCTGCTGTATCAAGGTCATACACCGCTGTCCAATGTCATGGTTTCTGATGGGCGTTGAGAAACAGAGACATTTTTTGTTACAAGACTCTGTGGTTCAGAGCTGGAGTATGTGACCGTAGACTTTTTCAATACTCGAAGATGGAAAAACGGTTCGGTACTAGATAAAAAAAAAAAAAGTTCAGTGCTTCTGTCAAATGTGTCTCACATCGTCTACTGATTGAGTGAGGATCAAGTCTGTCTATCAGCGCAGCCAATGTCCCCTTATAGCGCGAGAGCACCGGGCCTGCTCTACTTACTCATTGCTAGCTCTAGCCTGCCATGAGAAACCAATGAACTTACTGGGAGTCTGGGCTGCATCACATTATGCTGCACAGAAGTTAACACACTTGATTAATGCAACACGGCATGTAGAAATGTTGAAACTGTTAGTTACTGTTCCCAAAACAATGTCCAGTACAGGCTAGAGCACTTTACAATGCAAGAAGATACCGGTAGCTTCCAGGTTTGTAGGCTAACTTTACTTGCTAGTTTACAGCTGAAGCCAACATCAATTTACTACCCTAGTACCTTGTTGTGATAATATGCAAACCATAATGCAAACCAAAAATATTGCTGATTACAAAGCTGATGTCACCAAAAAACGTTATTAATTCACTTGTCTCCCCACCTCACGTCGCTTCCAGTCAAGATCATATTTTCTCGAGCCTTAAGAGCAGACTTTGTGTGTGAATGTTGTCATGGGTCTTAAAGAGACAGTGCCCAATTTGATAAAAGAAGAGATTGCATCTTCTATGTAGATGTTGTTGATCAGTACAATAAAGGTAAACAGATTATAGGCCTCTCTTCAAGAGAAGGTATTGATTTCCTCTCCCTTCTCTCCCTTCTTGTTTTTCTTCTTTTCAGCTCTTTATTTTCCTTCTGCATTCCTCCGCTGAGCTTTGCTCTTGCTCAATCCCTTCTCTGGGTCTCCTCCTCCCCTGTTTCTTGGATGGCGCTCAAGTAGAAAATAGTAACGTGAGTGAAATTCGATTACAGTAACCAAAATAATGTTCACCTTAACGACATGAAGCCTGCCGCCATCAATGGATTTCCTTGTTCCCCTGAAAGTTAGAGCATTTAAGGAGAAGTGCTTTTGCCTCTCTTTTGCAGGCTGGAAAAGCAAACAGACATCAAGAAGCTGGGAAGTGTATGTTGATTTGCTAGCTAAGGCCTATGGCTCTCAATACTCTGCAGGTAGCCTAGCCAGTAATCAAAAAGTCGCTGGTTTGAATCCCCAAGCCGGCAAGGTGGAAAACCTGCCGTTCTGCCCTTAACTTCTTGGGGCTATGTGGGACGTTAGCGTGCCACCCGTGGCGCACCCTATCAACAGCAGGTGCATTTCAAGAGCGGCAAATTTGAAACCAAATAAATGTCAAAATTCAAATTTCTCAAACATACAACTAACTTACAGCCTTTGAAAGATAAACATCTTCTTAATCTAACCAAGTTGTCCGATTTCAAAAAGGTTTTACGGGGAAAGCATAAAGTTAGGTTATGTTAGGAGAGTACATTGATAATAGCTGTGTGTAATGCATTGTCGATTCAAAGACAGGCGTCACCAAAACCATAAAATCAGCTAAAATTATGCACTAACCTTTTACAATCTCCATCAGATGACACTCCTAGGACATTATGTTAGACAATGCATGCATTTTTAGTTCTATCAAGTTCATATTTATATCTAAAAACAGCGTTTTACTATGGCGTTGATGTTCAGGAAATCGTTTCCCTCCAATACCGGCAGTCAAGTCATGACAACAAAATAATTAATTAATATTAGAAAACATTGGTAAAATATTATATTGTCATTCAAAGAATTATAGATTTACATCTCTTGAACGCAATGGACTTGCCAGATTTAAAATTAACCTTACTGGGAAATCACACTTTGCAATAATCTGAGCACTGCGCCAGAAAAATACGCATTGCGATACAGACTAACCGCCATGTTGGAGAGATCTAAAATCGAAAATACTATGTAAATAATCCATTACCTTTGATTCTCTTCATCAGATGTCACTTCCAAAGAATCCCAGGTCCATAACGAATGTAGTTTTGTTCAAAAAAGCTCATCATTTATGTCCAAAAACCTCCGTGTTGTAGCACATGATCTAAGCCAGCCGGACTTCACTTCAAGAACGGAAAAAATATATTTACGTTCGTTCAAACATGTCAAACGTTGTATCGCATAAATCATTAGGGCCTTTTTTAACCAGAACATTAATAAAATTCAAGGCGGACCATTGGGTTCTCTTTTAAAATGTTTCGGAATGAGAGTACCCACCATCAACTCGCGCGCAAGGTGTCTAATGGGCCATCGCCGTTCCAAGGCTCTTCTTCAGTCAGATTTCAGAGTAGAAGACTCAAAACACTTTGTAAAGGCTGGGGACATCTTGTGGGATCAATAGGAAGTGCCAAAACATTCCTCACCCCCTTTGTTTTTCAATGGTATAGGCTTAAAGTCAATTCAACACATCAGGTATCCACTTCCTGTCAGAATCTGTCTCAGGGTTTTGCCTGCCAAATGAGTTCTGTTATACTCACAGACACCATTCAAACAGTTTTAGAAACTTTAGGGTGTTTTCTATCCATATATAATAAGTATATGCATATTGTAGTTACTGGGTAGGATTAGTAACCAGATTAAATCGGGTACATTTTTTTATCCAGCCGTGAAAATACTGCCCCCTATACCCTAACAGGTTAAACAAGGCAAGTAACCCCCAACAACTGTCTGCATGTATGCATCTTAGAAGTGGTTTTCACATACATACTTTATATGTCCAAACTCAGAATCAAATATGCTTCCAAAAAAAGAACATTGTCATGTGATAGAACGTTCATTTTGATTGCCGATTTTCTGCGTTTATCAGAGTGCCATCAGGTAGCCTGATTTCAGATGTGTCCATGTAAACAAGATTATTAGGCAAGTTGTTCTTCTTGCAAAGCATGTAAACGTTTTAATCAAACTATTATACACTATTACACAACCCCCTACCTGGTTCTTTCTGAAATCTGAGTACAGGTAAATCCTAGATTGAGATCTGCACACACACACGCACACACACGCGCGCACACACAACCACAAAAAGACACATCCAAAGCGTTTAAAAAATTCAACGTCCACTGTGCCCTGTGAAACTTTGTGATTCAAAGCACGGCTACCCGCGCCTCACTCAGTCCATATCTTATCATTCATCCTGAATAATCCAACACCTAGCCTGCTTAATTAACAGCAGTCGAAGAGTCCAGAACGTCATCTTTGTTTTTATACTGATCAAAGGAGCTCAGTAGCCGTTACAAGCAAAATATCCTCATCCACGCTCTTTTTCTCTCTCGTTTGATACTCCTGGCTCTCTCTGCCTTGACTTTTTTGTCCTTGTTAGCTCTGTCGATGAGTAACGGCGATAGCTGCCATTTTGTCCTCTCTAAGCTGATTAACGATAACTAAATGGACGAGGAAGCCGGCGCGGACAAATTAAATCACTCTCCAGTCCAGGAACATTTGGACATTTGAATATCGAAGGTCGCGGACTGTAAAGATTCCTAGTCAATTTGGATGTGGTCCTTATTTTAAATTCTGCACCGACAAGGTTAGGCCAAAGCAAACGAGGGCAGATTCCTAAGGTTGAACAGTCAATTTAAGGCACAGGGAGACATTTTAATGACTGAAAGATGATGGACTGCGATCATATTCCCCCCTGCAGGCCTGGTTTGGTTCTGAGTGGAGCATCTCTCAGCTCGTCTGCTTTTCATGCGACCGCTTCCTCTTCACCTCAGATGTAAAGTGAGGTGGAATGGCTAGTGGCTTCATGTAAATAGCCAGCGAGCCCTTATGCATTTTTCATCCACACAGAAAGAGACAGAGAGAGGAGCCCTTACCAACTCTCTGTGTTTAGTTTTTGTGCCGAGGATGAAAGTGGTGTGTGTGTGTGTCCTCTACTTGGTCTCTTGGCTGGCTCTCAGTCAAATCCTCCTGCTAGGATTAACCTCCAGACAATGTGGGGAAGAGGAGGCAACACTCACACATAGGCACACACGCTAGACACACACAAATGTGCAAGACACACACATGCTAGACACAAACACACACACACACACACACACGCTCAGCCAATTTTTCACACCAGATTACAATTCAGCACATCCCTTCTCTGTGTCTGAGCAGTGACTGGCAGTGGCAGGGAAACAGGGAGGGATGTATACGTGTATACATGTGCAGGCATGCAGACACATGGGCTGGCAGGCAATACAGTAGAGCACCCATGCACGCTTGATACACTCAGATAAATTGATACGCAAAGCAAGCTATGTGCTCCTACACCGTACAGTCGTGGCCAAATCTTTTGAGAATGACACAAATATTAATTTTCACAAAGTCTGCTGTCTCAGTGTCTTTAGATATTTTTGTCAGATGTTAATATTGAATACTGAAGTATAATTACGAGCATTTCATAAGTTTCAAAGGCTTCTATTGACAATTACATGAAGTTGATGCAAAGAGTCAATATTTGCAGTGTTGACCCTTCTTTTTCAAGACCTCTGCAATCCGCCCTGGCATGCTGTCAATTAACCTCTGGGCCACATCCTGACTTATGGCAGCCCATTCTTGCATAATCAATGCTTGGAGTTTGTCAGAATTTGTGGGTTTTTCTTTGTCCACCCAGCTCTTGAGGATTGACCACAAGTTCTCAATGGGATTAAGGTCTGGGGAGTTTCCTGGCCATGGACCCAAAATATTGATGTTTTGTTTCCCGAGCCACTTAGTTATCAGTTTTGCCTTATGGCAAGGTGCTTCATCATGCTGGAAAAGGTATTGTTCGTCACCAAACTGTTCCTGGATGGTTGGGAGAAGTTTCTCTCTGAGGATGTGTTGGTACCATTCTTTATTCATGGCTGTGTTCTTAGGCAACATTGTGAGGCAACATTGTGAGTGAGCCCACTCCCTTGGCTGAGAAGCAACCCCACATATGAATGGTCTCAGGATGCTTTACTGTTGGCATGACACAGGACTGATGGTAGCGCTCACCTTGTCTTCTCCGGACAAGCTTTTTTCCGGATGCCCCAAACAATCAGAAAGGGGATTCATCAGAGAAAATGACTTTACCCCAGTCCTCAGCAGTCCAATCCCTGTACCTTTTGCAGAACATCAGTCTGTCCCTGATGTTTTTCCTGGAGGGAAGTGGCTTCTTTGCTGCCCTTCTTGACACCAGGCCATCCTCCAAAAGTCTCCGCCTCACTGTGCGTGCAGATGCAGTCACACCTGCCTGCTGCCATTCCTGAGCAAGCTCTGTACTGGTGGTGCCCCGATCCCGCAGCTAAATCAACTTTAGGAGATGGTCCTGGCGCTTGCTGGACTTTCTTGGGCACCCTGAAGCCTTCTTCACAACAATTGAACCCCTCTCCTTGAAGTTCTTGATTTTCCGATAAATGGTTGATTTAGGTGCAATCTTACTGGCAGCAATATCCTTGCCTGTGAAGCCCTTTTTGTGCAAAGCAATGATGACGGCACGTGTTTCCTTGCAGGTAACAAAGGTTGACAGAGGAAGAACAATGATTCCAAGCACCACCCTCCTTTTGAAGCTTCCAGTCTGTTATTCGAACTCAATCAGCATGACAGAGTGATCTCCAGCCTTGTCGTCGTCAACACTTGCACCTGTGTTAACGAGAGAATCACTGACATGATGTCAGCTGGTCCTTTTGTGGCAGGGCTGAAATGCAGTGGAAATATTTTGGGGGGATTCAGTTCATTTGCATGGCAAAGAGGGACTTTGCAATTAATTGCAATTCATCTGATCACTCTTCATAACATGCTGGAGTAAATGCAGATTGCCATCATACAAACTGAGGCAGCAGACTTTGTGAAAATTAATATTTGCGTCATTCTCAAAACTTTTGGCCACGACTGTATATGCACACACACTTCATACACTCACAGGATACACACTGACACTTATACACATGGACACACACAAATACCTTACATAGGCTACAGCACATGTAGTGATGTCTCTGTTCAGAGCCATCTCAGAGCAACCCCTTCCCCAAATCACAGAGTAATAGTACTGTACCTTAGCCAACTAAACCCCTCTCCCCACTCTGTAAATAAAACTCAACTAATAATAAACACACACACACCTCTCTTCCAGGAATCCTGATGTTGGCCTGGTGCTCGTTTCCACTTGTGTGTGTGTGTGTCAGTCAGTGAGGGCTGGCCAGGAAGTTATCAGGCCCCCTCGTTGTGTGGAGGAATGTGAGGGGGGATGGGGTGTTCTTACTACTGGCATGTAGGGAAAGGTTTGATGGGGGATAGGGCTGCTGCAGGGAGTGGTGTCTACCATCTTAATATAATATATGCCATTAAGCAGACTATTTTGTCCAAAGTGAGGGCTTATATGCACTTTTTTAAATTCTCCTCTGTTTATCTTTTTTCATGCTCATGCTGTACACAAACAAACACACTTACACTCTAACGCTATAGGACACACTTTCTTTCTCTCTTCTTCACTACCTCAGGTCCTTTGCTTTAACCTATGAGACCTCAGTTTACCACAAGAACTGTCACGACTAGAGGTCGACCGATTATGCTTTTTGAACGCCGCTACCGATTTATTGGAGGACCAGAAAAGGGCGATACCGATTAATCGGACGATTTTTATATATATATTTGTAATAATGACAATTACAACAATACTGAATGAACACTTATTTTAACTTAATATAATACATAAATAAAATCAATTTAGTCTCAAATAAATAATGAAACATGTTTAATTTGGTTTAAATAACGCAAAAAAACAGTGTTGGAGAAGAAAGTAAAAGTGCAATATGTGCCATGTAAAAAAGCTAAGGTTTAAGTTCCTTGCTCAGAACATGAGAACATATGAAAGCTGGTGGTTCCTTTTAACATGAGTCTTCAATATTCCCAGGTAAGAAGTTTTAGGTTGTAGTTATTAAAGGACTATTTCTCTCTATACCATTTGTATTTCATATACCTTTGACTATTGGATGTTCTAACAGGCACTACAGTATTGCCAGCCTAATCTCGGGAGTTGATAGGCTTGAAGTCATAAACAGCACTGTGCTTCAAGCATTACGAAGAGCTGCTGGCAAACGCAGGAAAGTACTGTTTGAATGAATGCTTACCAGCCTGCTGCTGCCTACTACCGCTCAGTCAACCTGCTCTATCAAATATCAAATCATAGACTTAATTATAATATAATAAACACACAGAAATACGAGCCTTAGGTCATTAATATGGTCAAATCCGGAAACTATCATTTAGAAAACAAAACGTTAGAAAACTAAATGTTTATTCTTTCAGTGAAATACAGAACCGTTACGTATTTTATCGAAGGGTGGCATCCCTAAATCTAAATATTGCTGTCACATTGCACAACCTTCAATGTTATATCATAATTATGTAAAATTCTGGCAAATGAATTATGGTCTTTGTTAGGAATAAATGGTCTTCACACAGTTCGCAACGAGCCAGGCGGCCCAAACTGCTGCATACACCCTAACTCTGCTTGCACACAACGCAAGAGAAGTGACACAATTTCCCTAGCTAATATTGCCTGCTAACATGAATATATTTTAACTAAATATGCAGGTTTAAAAATATATACTTGTGTATTGATTTTAAGAAAGGCATTGATGTTTATGGTTAGGTACATTGGTGCAACGACAGTGCTTTTTTCGGGAATGCGCTTGTTAAATCATCACCCGTTTGGCGAAGTAGGCTGTGATTCGATGAGAAATTAACTGGCACCGCATTGATTATATGCAACGCCAGACAAGCTAGTTAAACTATTAGTTTCATCAACCATGTGTAGTTTACTAGTGATTATGTTAAGATTCATTGTTTTTTTATAAGATAAGTTTAATGCTAGCTAGCAACTGACCTTGCTCCTTGCTGCACTCGCGTAACAGGTGGTCAGCCTGCCACGCAGTCTCCTCGTGGAGTGCAATGTAATTGGCCATAATCGGCGTCCCAAAATGCCAATTACCGATTGTTATGAAAACTTGAAATCGGCCCTAATTAATCGGTCATGCCGATTAATCGGTTGACCTCTAGTCAAGACACATTTTCCATCGATTCCCTTTCTCTTAGGCATAGACGTGTAACAACTGTCGAAGAATTCCTAACTTTTCGGGGGGGGGGGGGGGGGTCTAAAGCTATCCAGACCTCTGTGTAATGTTTCCAATAGGTCAAATGACTTTCTCTTTCATTGAGAAAGCTCTTGAGAAAATAGTAACCAGGCCCAGGTCTTTATATTGATTCTGTTAATTTGTTTGTGCCGCCTCACTCATATTGACTCAGGGCCTTCTTAGTAACAACCCTGGCTTCTATCCCCAGTAATGGGGCTGGGAGTGTGTTTTCCTAGGTGCTCATTGCTTCGCTAGCTATTTTTAGCACCCGACCTTCAGGTGATAAGGGAAAGGGTAAAACACAAGCAGCAACAGGAGGAATTTAGGTTTTTCAAATCTCCTTCATTTGCTTTTTCCTCTCTTTTTTTCACACTCCTCCTTTCATCTGGCACCCCTCTGTCTGCCTATTGTCTTCATTATACCCCTCTTAACTGCTATGTTAAGGGGGTTCCCAAAATAAGATTCCCCCAGGACAAGTGTAGAAAGAGAGGTTTCTGCCCCCCAAAATTCACAGGACTATACTCTGAACAGCAACTTCCCTTTTCCAACATGGTCGCCGCTCCTGTTCGGGGATTTGCTGTTGCTATTTCTCTGTTCACCCGAGCCGCTTGGCTCTAAATCTCTCGTCCGAGGTAGTTGTCAGTGGCAATATGAGCCGCCCACATCGAGAGCAGGGCATCAGTCGTGTTTTAAAATGCAGAGGATGTTAACGTAAAGCAAACATTAGACAAACATCGAACAGCCAAGGTTAAGGTCTTTGTGGTTCGTTCAAGTCTCTCACGTCGCCCCCTCTTGTGCCCACCTATGCCCTATTCCCATGTCTACCTAGCCCAGCAACTTGTAACAGGCGGTAAGCCGCCCCCAGTTTGTGCCTATTCATTTAGCTTCTTATCAATCAGCGCCGCCGCTAGCCACAGGGCAGACGCTATCTGCTCTGGGCTGTCTCCAGTGAATGTGAAGTGGGGTTACTTGACTTGCAAATGCAGGTTGTTGGTGGTGGTGGGGTTGGGTGTTTGTGTGAGATGGCCTCATCACACATAGGAAGGCTATGGGCAGATAAGACAGAGGCCAAGATTTATTGGGATCTGGGAAGTGCTCTTTTTAGTGGAAGTGTGTGACTGTGGGTGGGCGTTTTATGTTTGTGTGTGAGTGTGTTTTTGCACGTACCTCAGCGTGCGTGCTGCTTGAGTTCTTGTACTCCACACACGGGCGGGTGAGTGAGTGCCAATGTGTTTGTCTGCGCATGTGTTCCCTTACACGCGTTCAAAGCAACATCTGTTCCTGCCTCAGATGTATCACCACACAGTTACACACACACACAGCACCAGCAACACAGCAGGTAGCTCACCCCCACGACCCAAGTTAATAGTATACTGAACAAAAATATGAATGCAAAATACAACAAGTTACAGTTCATATAAGGAAATCAGTCAATTGAAATAAATTCACAAGGCCCTAATCTATGGATGTCACATGCTTGGGCAGGGGCGCAAGCCATGGGTGGGCCTGGGTAGCCAGGCTCAGACAATCAGGCTTTATTACAGACATAAATACTGGTCTCAGACAATCCCACAGGTGAAGAAGCCAGATGTGGAGGTCCTGGGCTGGCGTGGTTACACATGGTCACAGAATTGGAGCGAAATAAGCTTTTTGTGCGTATGGACCATTTCTGAACGCTTTTATTTCAGCTCATGAAACGTAGGACCAACACTTTACATGTTGCGTTTTATATTTTTGTTCAGTATAGATCCAGGCTCATCCTTTCACCCAGTGCATTCCAGTGCCTTCCCAAGGAGCCTTGAATAGCTTCCAATAGCACACTTCTTCCGGCTCACACCCCAATAAATCGCCACCAATGCAGCGTCATGCGTCCGGGCCACACTCACGAGTCTCTCATGACATCACAAATCTCCTCACTTTGTCACCCGCTGTCTGTCCGCAATGAAGAGAAGAACCAGCTAGCAGGGTCATAATAGATGTTAGATGTTAGCAGTGTTGGCTGCAACGTGTTACAAAAAGTAATGTGTTGTAAAGTAACACGTTACTTTTGTTAAATGTAATGAGTTATATGTAAAAGATAACTTTTCCACGTAACTAATCCCTACACTGGATGTTCGATATTAGGCGGCAGGTAGCCTAGCGGTTAGAGCGATTGGGCCAAGCGAAAGGTTGCCGGTTCGCGTACCCGAGCCGTCTATGTGAAAATCGACAAAGGCACTTAAATTTGCACTAGGAATGCTGCACTTCTACAGCTACATATATATACTACATATATCTTTTTTTATATCCAAACATTAAGGCATGAGAACCTGTGATATATTGTGAATAACACACAGCTCAGGGGTGTTCATAAGCACAATGCAAAACAAAGTACTAATTTTGTGTCATGTGCTGTTTATCTCTGTGTTAAGTTATTAAGATAAAACACAAATAATTCCTGCCGATTTTAAGTATCATATAAAGCCCTTGCGAAAATGTAAGAATTAAAACTTGTTTAGTTTGACTATGTTCTTTAAAGTAGTTACTTATTTAGATTGAACAAGCTTTGGTTTATATTCATTATCCGTGTCCTGGGGGGAAATGTGTGGTGAATTTGAATAGGGCTTTGCCTACAATTGATTGAAGGGGTTTAGTAAAATTGATTTTGGTGCTCAACACATTCATACGCACACATAACAGACACATTTCAGCACACACCCATAAGCTGCCGCACACACACACACACACACACACACACACACACACACACACACACACACACACACTTCAGCAGGGACACACACATGCACACATAAGCAGGCGCACACACATTACATACAAACACACACGTCTCTCTCTCTCTAGGACGGAGGTTAATTGAAGGTTATAAACGGGGTTGTGGAGAACAAGAGCTTTATCAGTGTGTGTCTCCTCGTGTGTGTGTGTGTGTGTGTATGCCTCCTCTCAGTGTTTCTCCTTGTCTGTGTGTCCTCCTCCTTGCCCCTCTTCCCCGTTTCCAGGAACAGAGGAGAAATCGGGAGAGTTCGATGTGCAACCATGCAGACATGTACGCTGTGTAATGAATTCACCTGTGGCTACAGTAAACGTCTCTCTCGCCTTACGTTAACCCCCTCCATTTAAAAGGTTCATGTAAACGCCTTCGCCAAGGTTAAGTAGCCGCCGCTAACTACGGGGGATGACATTCAATGACGCCACTCCGTCTTAGTCAGAGAAACTCTACAGCGTGTGTATGCAGGTGTCAACAGTAACAGAATGAAATAACAATAACGAGGCTATATACAAGGAGTACAGAGTCAATATGCCGGGGTACGAGGTCGTTGAGGTAATATGTACATGTAGGTAGGGATAAAGTGACAATCAGGCAATCAGGATAGATAATAAATAGAGTAGCAGCAGCTCATGTGAAGAGTGTAAAAGACTGTGAAAGTGTGTTTATGTGTGAGTGTGTGAGTCTGTGGGTAGAGTCCAGTGAGTGTGCATAGAGCCAGCGCAAGACAGTCAGTGCCCCAAAAAAAGGTGGTCAAAGCAAATAGTCTGGGTAGCCAGTAGATTATTTTATGGATTGGGAGTAGAAACTGTTCGGGAGCCTTTTGGTCCCAAATGTGACGTCTGGTACCGCTTGCCGTGCGGAAGAACAGTCAATGACTTGGGTGGCTGTAGTCTTTGACCATTTATAGGGCCTTCCTCTGATATAGAGGTCCTGGATGGCAGGGAGCTCGGCCCCAGTGATGTACTGAGATGTACACACTACCCTCTGTAGCACCTTACGGCGGATGCCAAGCAGTTGCCATACCAAGCGGTGATGCAGCCAGTCAAGATGCTCTCATTGGTGTAGCTATAGAACTTTTTGAGGATCTGAGGGCCCATGCCAAATCTTTTCAGATTTGGTGTGGGATTTGGTGTCAGTGTGTATGTGTGTTTGTGTTGATGTAATATTAATGCTGCTACGTCAGCTATGTTAGCAGTGTTATTGCTGTGCCTTAGGTAGCTTAGCGTCGCCTTTAAGTGCTGAATTGTCCATTGGTAACAAACTAGCATGGCTTAACCAGTAAGTACAGTGGAGATGATGAGTAATTATGGGTAATGTAGTTATGTGGTACTTTGTCGTCGGCTGTCTTTTTGTCAATGGCATGTCTGTAATATCCCTCTCCCACACACTGGCTTAAAAGGGGTTTGTTGTTCCACCGTGGCGACTGTGTGTGTGTAGACATTATATCCTCACCCTTTTAGGCCCACTGCCACACACACACATGCATTAAAATGCTTTCCTAAGCAGGGTCATTTATTCTGGCTAAGGAATGCGGAGGGGATAGTGTAGGCAAGATGGAAGCCATATTGAGTTTTGGGACAGGGCTGATGAAAAGAGTGAGGACAGGGCTGATGAAAAGAGTGAGGATGGTATGTTTTCACTCACTGCATGCATGCATGTATGTGTGTGTGTGTGCACTCGCCCATATGTATGCATGTGTGTGTGCGTGTGTGTGTGGCGACACCGGTGTAGTGTAGCAATTATACACCTCAGAGATAAGATGTGACTTCCTAAGAGACAAAGCTGTCCTCTGGTGTCATGTGCCTCAGTAGGGACTGTTACTTGTTATCTCTCTCTCTCTCTCTCTCTCTCTCTCTCTCTCTCTCTCTCTCTCTCTCTCTCTCTCTCTCTCTCTCTGAATAATTCAATTGGGACGAATTAATTAATAATACGCGTAAATGCCATGCTGTATTTGATCTTTACATACTCCCAATACGACCAAGCAAAACAATGACTACGCTGTCATTTTCTCATTTGCCGACCTGCGATTACCCGAAACACGATCCCCCTCGGCGCAACGGTCGAGTGCTGCAATGTTCTGTTGACGGCCCTGTTTATTTTTCGTGTGCGTGTCCCCATTTCAAGTTTGTTTGTGTATGTGTGCTCGCCTTCCCGATAGCGTTTGTGTGTGAGGGTGTGAGAGTTAGCCCTCTCACTGAGCGGCCCTTGTCTACTGCGCCCGATTGACAGGGGAGGGAGAGAGGGAGGAGGGGAATGACGAATGATGAATGAGTGACTGGAGAGTGAGAGATGGAGGTAGAGTGGAGGAGATAAGGGAAGAGAGAAAGCGAGAGATAGAAAGCAGGGCATGAGAGAGAAATTAACAGAGAGAGAGGAAGAAAGAAAGAAAGCAGGGTATGAGAGAGGGGGAGAGGGAGAGAGAAAGCATGGAATGAGGTAAAGAGGGAGGGAGAGTGGAGGAGATGAGGAGAGAGAGAGAGGGAGAGAGAACGCAGGGGATGAGGAATGGGGCAGAGGGGGAGAATGTCAGAGGGGACGGAGCAGGGGTACAAAAAGCTCTGTGTTATCTCCTGGAGCAGATCGGGCCCCAGAATGGCACAGCTGGTTCACATTTCCACGGGAGAGAGACGGCAGCCAGCTGCACTCCAGCCTCCCTACCTACCCCCGTCTGACACACACAAACACACACACACAACTCCCTCATTGACCTACTCCCGCCTTGGTGAACACACACTTCTACACTCACTCTGTACTTACTTGGGCTGACCCCATTTAGTTGACTGGTATAGTGTTTGGTCGATAGGCTGTTGCTCGACCGCGATGTCTTTAGTTGAGCAGTAGCAAAACTTATTTTTTTTTAATAAAAAAAATACAAATCATAGTGTACAAGACATCTGTCTGATTTGCGCCTGTCTGAGTGGACATGGCGGAGGCCTGAGTGGACATTGTGGAGGCCGTAGGGATGGCACAGTCCGTCAGTCTAAGACGTGCTACTAAAATCGTATATGAAATTGTACATTGTATATGGTTATATTATTTATGAACAATGGTGCAACACAAATAAAACCAATAATATTTTATATCAAATGCGCTTTCTCCCGCGTTGGATAGTGGTCGCTGTACCACGTCTCTGAAACACATCAGTGTGCTGTTGAATTGGCGCCTTTTCCTAGACCATGTTGCTATGTGCCTAATAGCAACAGCATATTGGTGTTGAGAACAATGCGGCGAAGGCAGCAGCAGAGTGAGGTGAAAACAGCCCGTGCCTTATCGTCTAAGAAAAGTGAGGAGAGAGGAAACCCCAACTTAGTTAGATCTATAATCAACAGCCTAACTTAAATGTGCCTGGCTTTATAAATCATCCATATATATCTACATAATTAAAACAGATCCCGCTTCTGTTGCCTGTTTGAGTGTTTGTTTAATAGCCTACTGATTCCGTGAGCACCAAGTCTCACGCAGCAATTTAAAAAATGCAGCTGTTTTTAATATTTGCTATGCTATAATAAAGGCTTTATACTTTTCTTTGTTAGACCAGCCTCTCTGGCATTATTTATAATGCATATATGTTGTTTACACCGTTCCAAATTGTCAGAAAAATATATTTATAATAATAATAACCCTCGCTTTTCCTTGATTTCCTTCTTATTGTTATTATTACTATTATAATAATGATCATAATTATAATAATAAGTCATGTCGTTATCATTATAATAAGTAATGTCGTTATCATTAGTAGGCTTAGTATAGTAGTCTTGTATAACCACCATCGAGCTGTAGGCCTAAGAAAGCATCCTGTTTAGTCTTAATAACGTAACTTACTGAGGCCTATATTTCAGTACTTATATAGGCTACTGTATCAATCGATCATTTATTTGTTATATGTCATCGCACAGCATACAAGTCAGTCATGATAAGAAATGCAATCAAGCATTTTAGTTTTAAAATAAAACAAAGCGACCATTGAATAATTGGCGTAACAATAAATCAGCCTGAACTGTTCCATTTCAGAAATTGTATTCACGAATGAATGCTTTAAATCGTTTTTTTTCCCCCAATAACATTACAACAGACTCTCTGGTACTTTATTTATATTTTACCTTTATTTAACTAGGCAAGTCAGTTAAGAACTAATTCTTATTTTTAATGACGGCCTAGGAATAGTGGGAGAACAACAGATTTTGTACCTTGTCAGCTCAGGGATTCGATTTTGCAACCTTTCGGTTATCAGTCCAACGCTCTAACCACTAGGCTACCTGCCGCCCCACTTATCATTGGTCTGAAAAATGATATTGTAATCAAACTGCACCTGTATGGCACACATAATATGCACGCAGAGCTTTCTCCTTACCCTATTTTTCTTGATCTCATGTATTTTCCACAACCAGTCAAATTTATTCCACACAGCTCACTTCCCCTTTATCTCATGCGCAAGCAGTAAACATTCCCCTGTGAATTTGTCACGTCCTCTGCATTCATTTCGCTGTCACGTGTAACTGTGTTCAGAGTGCGTTATAACCAATTTATTGGTGCGATTATGATATTCTATAGGCCAGACCCTATTGGTCATGTGCATGCGATACATACATGTGTCACATAAAGAGAGCAAGGGTTGAGGGAATAGGGTATGTTTTTCCTTAGCAAATTTGGAAGTTTGGTAACAGAACTTTTCAGTCAGAAATGGCAGTAATTATGTTGTAGCTTCAGCAACACGGACAGCGCGATAAACACTGTTGATGTTCTGTGGTGGTAGCTGCAGCAGAGAGGAGAGAGACAATGGATGCTAGGCACAGTCACTCACTGTCTTTTTTTGAACACATCGCAGAAAGTCTGAGCCACAATGAAATCAATAGCGGTTGGACTCCCTCTAGTCGTTTGTGTATCTTAATTATTTCATCAAACAGTTTGCGTAAAGCATCAGACAAAATCAGTGCATTTAGTTGATTTGTAGCTCAGTTGGTAGAGCATGGTGTTTGCAACACCAGGGTTGTGGGTTCGATTCCCACGGGGGGCCAGCACAGGAAAAAAATGTATGAAATTGTATGAAATGTATGCATTAACTACTGTAAGTCGCTCTGGATAAGAGCGTCTGCTAAATGACTAAAATGTAAATGTAAATGTAAATTTGATTTAAACGCAGGATGCTGAAAAATAACACGTTTTAAAATTTCAACCAAGCGATTAGTCGAAAGAACAGACAACTCTTGGTAGACCAAGATTTGTCTTTGTAGGGGACAGCCCTAATACACACACATACAGGAATTCTTCTGCAGCAACGAATGAATAAAGGTTTGTGGTAGCTTTGTTAGCTCCTAGCACTTATTTCACTCTATCACTCTTTGGTTTTCCCACTCTCTTTATCCTCGATGCACAGGCAAACACACACATACACTTGTTATCCTTCTATATGTCAGGTGGGTGTTGTTGTTAGTGTTTTCCATTCGTCCATGAGAGATGGCAACGACCCATACTGAAATACCCAGTCGCTTTGGTTAGCCTCCCAGGACGTTGTTATCGTACCCACACACTTCTGCTCTACTCATGCTCACACATTACCCTTGCATACAGTTTTAATTACACAGCGCTTGAAAATGTTGTAATTTGTGCTGCTTTTATAAAGTCATGGTCAAATAATGCCACTAGACATAAGAGCTACATTAACCAAAATAGCTAGCTAGCCACTTTAGCCCCCTACTGTAGTAATGGATTTAAGCTAGCTGTTAGCATGGAGGGCTCAATTTTCTTGTTGCTGCCTCTCTCTTTCTGTCCCTCTCTCTTTCTCTTGCTCTGTCGCTCTCCCTCTCTCTCTCTCTCTTACACACACACACACACACACACACACACACACACACACACACACACACACACACACACACACACACACACACACACACACACACACACACACACACACACACACACACACACACACAGCTCCCAGCCCCATGGGAGTAGAGAGGGTTTCTGGGAGGTGGTAGACACAGCCTGAGGGAAGAAAAATACAAGATTAGCTTCAGGAAGCTAACCTCTATGTCACTAGGTGAAGGCCAACCCAGTTTTCTATGTAACCTGCTTGTTTATGTCTTGTTTATTTGTCATCCTTCACCTTTTATGACATTTCAAGCTTGACATGATGTATTTTCTCTGCCGTATAGGCCTATAACCAAGTAGGCCGGTTGAAGGCCTGTTCTCATAAAAAAATACTTAAAGGGATAGTTGGAGATTTTGGCATTGAGGCTCTTTATCTTCAGATGAACTTGTGGATACCATTTTTGCCTGTGCTTTCAGTTTAAAGGGAGTTGCTTTCTATCATTTGCACAATTACTGTCACTGTCGTGTGTGTAGGTGGCAGGGAAGTCAGGCGCAGGAGAAACAAACTTTATATACGCGGAGTAGTTTAATAACTTAAAACCAACTCCAACAATAGAAATACATAAAAATCTAAATGGGTACACATACCCGTCGCACACCTAAAATAACCAACACGAACACAATAACACAAAACAGTCTCGGACAAGGACATGAGGGGAAACAGAGGGTTAAATACACAACAGGTAATGAATGGGATTGGAACCAGGTGTGAAAAGAAACAAGACAAAACCAATGGATAATGAAAAATGGATCAGTGATAGCTAGAAGACCGGTGACGTCGACCGCTGAGCACCACTCGAACAAGGAGGGGCATCGACTTTGGTAGAAGTCATGACAGTACCCCCCCCCCGATGCGCTGCTCCAGCAGTGCGTCGACACCGGCCTCGGGGACGCCCTGGAGGACGAGGTGCAGGGCGATCCGGATGGAGACGATGGAACTCTCGCCGCAGGGAAGGATCTAAAACATCCTCCACCGGAACCCAGCATATCTCCTCCGGACCATACCCCTCCCAGTCCACGAGGTACTGAAGGCCCCTCGCCCGACGTCTCGAATCCAGGATGGATCTAACGGAGTACGCCGGGGCCCCGTCAATGTCCAGAGGGGGCGGAGGAACCTCCCGCACCTTGGCCTCCTGGAGCGGGCCAGCCACCACCGGCCTGAGGAGAGAGACATGGAACGAGGGGTTAATGCGGTAATTGGGGGGAAGCTTTAACCTATAACATACCTCGTTCAAGCTCCTCAGGACTTTAAACGGCCCCACAAACTGCGGACTCAGCATCCGGCAGGGCAGGCGGAGGGGCAGGTTTCGGGTCGAGAGCCAGACCCGCACCGGGGCCTCACTGCGGTGACGGTCTATGCCAACTTTCTGACGTCGTACGGCGTGCTGAAGGTGGACGTGAGCGGCGTCCCAGGTCTCCTCCGCGCGCCGGAACCAGTGGTCCACTGCAGGAGCCTCGGTCTGATCCCAAGGGGCCAGAGCCGGCTGATACCCCAACACGCACTGAAAGGGAGAGAGGTTAGTGGAGGAGTGGCGGAGCGAGTTCTGAGCCATCTCTGCCCAGGGCACAAACGCCGGCCACTCCCCCGGCCGGTCCTGGCAATAAGACCTCAGAAACCTACCCATATCCTGGTTCACTCTCTCCACCTGCCCGTTACTTTCGGGGTGAAAACCTGAGGTAAGGCTGACCGAGACCCCCAGACGTTCCATGAACGCCTTCCAGACCCTTGACATGAACTGGGGGCCACGATCAGACACTATATCCTCAGGCACCCCATAGTGCCGAAAGACGTGGGTAAACAGACTCTCCGCAGTTTGTAGGGCCGTAGGGAGACCGGGCAAAGGGAGGAGACGACAGGACTTAGAAAAGCGATCCACAACGACCAGGATCGTGGTGTTACCTTGTGAAGGTGGAAGATCGGTTATAAAATCCACCGACAAGTGCGACCACGGCCGTTGTGGAATGGGTAAGGGTTGTAACTTACCTCTGGGTAGGTGTCTAGGAGCCTTGCACTGGGCGCACACTGAGCAGGAGGAAACATAAACCCTCACGTCCTTAGCTAAGGTGGGCCACCAGTACCTCCCACTAAGACAGCGCTTCGTCCGACCAATCCCAGGATGACCAGAGGAGGGTAATGTGTGAGCCCAGTAGATCAATCAGTCGCGGACAGCGGACGGAACGTACAGATGTCCGCGTCCAGCTCCCATACTACCGGTGCCACCAAACGAGGCTGGGATGATGGGAGTGGGATCCATGGACCGCTCCTCTGTGTCATACAGCCGGGACAATGCGTCTGTCTTAACGTTCTGGGAACCTGGTCTGTAAGAGAGGGTAAACACAAAACGGGTGAAAAACATGGCCCACCTTGCCTGGCGAGGATTCAGTCTCCTCGCCTCCCTGATGTACTCCAGATTGAGGTGGTCAGTCCAGATGAGAAAAGGGTGTTTAGCCCCCTCAAGCCAGTGTCTCCACGCCTTCAAAGCCTTGACGATAGCCAACAGCTCCCGGTCCCCCACATCATAGTTTCGCTCCGCCGGGCTGAGCTTCTTAGAGAAGAAGGCACGGGGCGGAGCTTAGGTGGCGTACCTGAACGCTGAGAGAGCACAGCTCCTATCCCAGCCTCAGATGCGTCCACCTCCACTATGAATTGCAAAGACAGATCCGGATGAGCCAACACAGGAACCGAGGTAAACAGAGCCTTCAGATTCCTAAAAGCCCTGTCCGCCCCAGCCGACCACCATAAGCGCACTGGACCCCCCTTCAGCAGTGAGGTAATGAGAGTAGCTACCTGACCAAAACCCCGGATAACCCTCTGGTAGTAATTGGCAAACCCTAAAAATCGCTGCACCTCCTTCACCGTGGTGGGAGTCGGCCAATTACGCACGGCTGCAATGCGGTCACTCTCCATCTCCACTCCTGACGTAGATGGACGATATCCTAAGAAGGAGACGGACTGTTGAAAGTACAGGCATTTCTCAGCCTTGACATACAGGTCATGCTCCAATAGGTGACCAAGCACTTTGCGCACCAGGGACACATGCTCGGCACGTGTAGTGGAGTAAATCAGAATGTCATCGATATACACCACTACACCCTGCCCGTGCAGGTCCCAGAAAATCTTGTCTACAAAAGATTGGAAGACTGATGGAGCATTCTTTAACCCGTACAGCATGACAAGGTACTCATAATGCCCTGAGGTGGTACTAAATACTGTCTTCCACTCGTCTCCATCTCGGATACGCACCAGGTTGCACGCACTCCTGAGATCCAGTTTAGTGAAGAAGCGCGCACCGTGCATTAATTCAATCACCAGGGCGATCAGAGGTAGCGGGTAACTGTACCCCACTGTGATTTTATTGAGACCTCGATAATCAATGCACAGTTGCAGACCCCCATCCTTCTTCTTCACAAAAAAGAAACTCGAGGAGACGGGTGAGATGGAGGGCCGAATGTACCCCTGACGCAGGGATTCGGAGACATATGTCTCCATAGCCACCGTCTCCGCTTGCGACAGGGGATACACGTGACTCCTGGGAAGTGCAGCGTCTACCAGGAGATTTATCGCACAATCCCCCCGTCGATGGGGTGGTAATTGAGTCGCCTTCTTTTTACAGAAGGCAAGAGCCAAATCGGCATAGTCGGGGGGAATGCGCACGGTAGAGACCTGGTCTGGACTTTCCACCGTAGTAGCACCAACGGAAACCCCTACACACCTACCTGAGCACTCTCGCGACCACCCCGTAAGAGCCCTCTGTGGCCAAGAAAAGGTGGGGTTATGACACATTAACCAGGGCAGACCCAGCACCATGGGATACGCAGGAGTGTCCATAAGGAAAATACAAATGTTTTCCTTGTGACCCCCCTGCGTCACCATACTCAAAGGAGCTGTGGATTCCCTGATTAATCCTGACCCTAATGGTCGACTATCTAAGGTGTGAACGGGGAAAGGCACATCCACTGGTACAATGGGGATCCCTAAACTATGAGCAAAAGCTTGATCAATGAAATTCCCAGTCGCGCCTGAATCTACTAGCACCTTATGCGGGGAAAAATCTATAAAAGTAGCAGACAAACATAAGTGCAACAGAGGGCTCTGTATAAGAATGATGCCTCCTCACCTGGGGTGGCACCAGAGCCTGTTACCTCGACTCCCAGAGGAACCTACCCGACACCGACCAGCAGTGTGACCTCTGCGGCCACAGATGGTGGCGAGCGGGAACCTCCTCCGGTCTCCTTGTGCACCCCCTCTCCCAGTTTCCTGGGTATAGTAGAGGGAGTGCGGGGGGATGGAACCACCAGACCCTGATCTGGACGTCCGCGAGCAGCCAGCAGGTTTTCCAGCCAGATGGACAGATCCACCAGCTGGTCAAGAGTGAGGGTGGTGTCTCTGCAGGCCAGCTCCCGACGGACGTCCTCACACAGACTGCAGTGGTAATGGTCGATCAGGGCCCTGTGATTCTATCCCGCACCAGCTGCCAGGGTCCTGAATTCCAGAGCAAAATCCTGGACGCTCCTTGTCTCCTGCCTCAGATGGTAGAGGCGATCACCCACCGCTCTGCCCTCGGGTGGATGGTCAAAGACTGCCCGAAAACGGCGGGTGAACTCCTCATAGTGGTCCAACGCCGAATCTCCTCCTTCACACATAGCGCTGGCCCACTCCAGGGCTCTCCCGGTGAGGCACAAGACGAGGGCGGAGCTCTTCTCACGGTCAGATGGAACTGGGTGGACCGTGGCCAGGAAAAGGTCTAGTCTGAGTAGGAAACCCTGGCAGGTGGCAGCACTTCCGTCATACCCCTGAGGCATGGATAGATGGATGCCACCAGGATCAGGTTGAGAGGGGGTGCCCAGGGTAGACCCCAGTTGGGCTGGTGGAGGTGCTGGAAAAACTCCCTGTCTCTCCCAGCAGTCCATATTCTGGACAATGCGATCCAGGGCGACGCATAGATGGTGAAGCTTCTCCTCATTCTCCTGGACGCGCTCCTCCACCTTTATGTCCGGGGTATCCTCTCCTGCTGACTTCATATTTATGGTCCGAGATTCTGTCACTGTCGTGTGTGTGTAGGTGGCAGGGAAGTCAGGCGCAGGAGAAACAAACTTCATATACGCGGGGTAGTTTAATAACTTAAAACAAACTCCAACAATAGAAATACATAAAAATCTAAATGGGTACACATACCAGTCGCACACATGAAATAACGAACACAATAACACAAAACAGTCTCGGACAAGGACATGAGGGGAAACAGAGGGTTAAATACACAACAGGTAATGAATGGGATTGGAACCAGGTGTGAAAAGAAACAAGACAAAACCAATGGATAATGAAAAAATGGATCAGTGATAGCTAGAAGACCGGTGACGTCGACCGCCGAGCACCACTCGAACAAGGAGGGGCATCGACTTCGGTAGAAGTTGTGACAATTACTGACTAGTTTCAGCACAATGACTGGAAGTCTATGGGAACAGCTAGCACGCTAACTGTTCCTGTAGACTGCTAGTCATTGTGCTAACGCTAGTTAGCATTTGCTCACTAAACTAGCTCCAACTTCCTTCATACTGGATGCCGAGACATAAATATGGTATCCACAAGTTCATCTTACTATGGAGAAGGCCTCATTGATAAAATCCCCAATTATCCCTTTAACAGACAGCAATATAGTGAAAACAATATAAAATTGTGAGGAGAGTCGAAATGAGGTTGGAGTGTACTGGACAAGGAATATGTCTGCATCCTCAACAATATGGAGGATTCAAAGACAACAGGACAGCAATACCCAGAGTGTGTATGAAATGTACCCTATTCCCTATATAGTGCTCTACTTTTAATCAGAGCCTTATGGATCCTTGTCAAAAGGAGTACACTACATACTGAATAGAGTGCCATTGCAGATGTAGCCTTAGTCCTCATTGAGAATAATACATGATAATCATCCACAGCCATATCTCTCACACATATACCCAAATAGCTCTCTCTGGCTGGCAGGCTGGCAGGCTGTATACTCGGTGGCTCGGCCCTCTGCTCTAGAAATAGGCAAGCCTGTAAAATTCCAGAGAGCCCGTTTTGGCAGGGGTGCCTTTGCTTTTGGCAACGGCCTCTTTCATTCTCATCTCCCCTTCTGTCACCGCAGTGGACACAGGCAGACACAAGCTGACACGGGGTAAGGAAACACCCCTTAAAGCTGCAATATGTAACTTTTTTGGGCAACCTGACCAAATTCACATAGAAATGCGAGTTATAGGTCTGTCATTCTCATTGAAAGGACGTTTAAGAAGCGGTAGATCTGTTCTATGTGCGCAATTTTTATGCTTCCCGTTATTAAGTTTAGTTTTTGCATCTTTTACTTTTGTTTTTTTACACCAACTTCAAACAGCTGAAAAGACAATATTTTTGGTTATCGAAAGTACATTTTACAGCGGTTTAGATGGTACATTGATTCTCTACACTATGCTTGTTTTGTCACATAAACTGAAATTAGGTGAACTATTCGAATTTAAGGACCCAAAAAAATGGCAGAGCGATTTATGCATAGTGCATCTTTAATGTGTCCACGTGCTTCCCGTCAGAAACAGTTTGTGCATGTATTATGACGCCATTTTGTGACGTTTTTGTTCGTTTTTGTCTTTGACAAGGGTTTTTTCGGCTGTTTGTGCACACAGTTATTTTTGTTGTTGAGGCAAGTTGAAGTTTGGTAGCCTTCGTCGGTGATGGGTCAACAGTAGGGATTCTTCAATTAAGTGTTTGTTGTCATTTAATGAGAGAAGACTTGTTTTCATGCAAATTTTTTTCATTTGAGAAATACAACACCAAACATCTTAGTTAGATGTAAAATTGCATGTGTAAGGTAAAAAAAAAAAATTCTAAATGAGTTACAGATTTCTTGAGTAATCTTAGATTAATTCAGACTATTTTGAAGAGGTGTATACTGGCTACATCGTCTCAAGAGGAACAAACAGTACTATTGCCACTTTTTCCTTGTTTTTCAAGAGAAGGTCTTTTAAGGGAGTTTACGAGGCACAGACGTTCCCTTCACCTGGCAGAGTTCTGTTAGGAGCAAACCGAATCTAGTTTGCAGACGCCTTTAGCCCAACCAGGCCTCAGATATACAGGGCCCCAGGTCATGGCTGTCTTTTCAGACTACCTCCAGTGTGAATGCACACAACGTAACAAACACACAGAATAACACATAAATACTCATACACAGACTGTGTGTGTCTCTAGAGATGGAAGGGCTTTGCGTGCCATATGGAGCTGCCTGCATCTTGCTGAGCTCGCTTGACGACAGCTGAACAGCTTGAGGCACACTGGAGGGGCAGGCCACACTCATTTAACCACACACACATGCACATTTTACTTCCTCAAACAAAGAGGACGGGAAAGATATGACACCATAGGACAGGGATCATCAACTAGATTCAGCTGAGGTTCGATTTTTGTCTAGAGCGGATGGTCGGGGGGCCGGAACATAATTACAAATAATTTGTAGACTGCAAATTGACCACACGAAGGCCAAACAATTATAATATTTGACTGAAGCAATCATTTCAAACCTTACATTTGTATACAATCACGTGTCTCTCTGTCATGAATGGGAATACATGGGAACAGATTTCCAAAATTAAAATCGCTTGGAGCTGATTTCCTGGTGTTTTACAGTCTTTTATATCCAACAATGAAAATTTTAAAAAGTCATTAAACTTGGGGGTGCAAATAAAACTGCCCATGAGCCACCAGTTGTGGAACCCTGCCATAGGACAAGGCTATCAATCAACACAATTCATAGTCAAATACTGAGTTTGCTTTTTGTCCTACTTCCAAGATAGTTTAATGATGCCCTTCTCCCCCTCCTATGTCTCTCTCGCTCTCTCTCTCTCTCTCTCTCTCTCTCTCTCTCTCTTTCTCTCTCTCTCTCTCTCACACACACACACATGCACACACACACACACACACACACACACACACACAAACACACTCCCATAAACACTAGAAGAGAATCGTGACTGTAGTGCAGTGCAGGCCAAGTGTGATTAGAACTTGGATTCTGACCTGGTATTTCAGACCCCGGAGGTTTGGAAAGCGTTTTCAGTTTTTTTCCTTCAGTAAAACTGACAATGGGTAGCACTGAAAACAAGCATTCACCTCGAGCGCAACCTACCCTCCATTTATGCCCCTTTGAAAGCAAGCCAACCGGCTGTCTCCCTCGCGCTGAAAAAAAAGAAAGAAAAGAACGTCTGAATTCGTTAAACCCCCTTTCCAACACTGGAGCCCCCATTTTGTTTTTCAGTCCGGTGAATACCTTGAGTCAATCCTTCTACCTCCTGTACTCCAGGTGGTCCTACCTAACAACAAGCAACAGGCAAGACACCCCACTGAGTGCTTTTTAATTGAAGGGATTTATATCCCGAAAGATTTTCATTGAAGGCAGTCCACTCGTTTTGGTTCGAACTGGCTGGGTACTAACTAGGCAGAGGCAAGACTGAGGCTGTGGCAGAGCTGGCACAATTCACTTTAGTGGAACAGACTTTACCAGATGAGACGAGATGCTTTCTGCTTTCTTTATTACTATAGTCTACCCATAAAGTGAACGCCTTGAAATATTAGCTCTTGAGCTAGTTCTTCATTATGCTCACTTAAAAGAATCCTGTTGTGATATTGCAGATGTAGATGCATTCCTAAATCATGGTCGTGATGAGGCACTTTTCCCTCCATTATTAATTGTAGCCGATAGCAACTGGCATTCAGACCTTGGTCGGCTGGGACAATGGTAACAGTAATGAAAAATGGATCCGTCTGTAATAAGTCTAGCTTGTGCCTCCCAGCAAGACTGTGTGTGTGTGTGTTTGTGTGTGGCATCGATCCATCTGATTGACCTGGATGTGGTTACACTGAGTGGTAGAGGACAAAGGACAAATGTGGGCTATATCTTTCTCTTTTTCTCTCTTCCAATCTCTGTCTTTATCTCGCTCGTTCTCTCTTTTGCTCACCCCTCTTTCTTTCTCTCTATTTCTCTCTCTTTTCCGCTTTTTTTCTGAGATGGCAGGCGAACAGTACACTCGCTCCCTCTCCCCACTCTCTGTCTCTCTCTCTGTGTGAGTTCTGTGGGTCATTCCAGGAATATGAGTGAGGCAGGGTCAATTGAGCATGGCTGATAGAGAGGGATTAGAGTAACGCTCCTTCAGCACTGCCCTGTCTCTCTTACCTGGACACCTGCAGGAACACACCTAATTTTTTTCACGACTACGCCCCCAAGGGCACGTTTGGGCCTGGGGAGTTTTATGGCGATGGTTGTGTGTGAGAGGGATAGAGTATGTGTGTGTCTGTGTGTGAGTGTGTGCGCACAGGTTGCCCTAGTGATGAGGAAGGGAGCTCTCTCTTTTATGTCCCTCATTTTCCATCTCTCTATCTGCGTGTATTCTTTGTAATGTGCTTTAAGCCGGGTGCACCTACATGGCTTTCAAAATTCTAACATCGCTGATCCTCTCACATTAAAAGACTGTATTTTCTGTCGTTTTTTTTTGTCTTGCCAGCGTAGTGGTGCGTACACTAAAGAATGTAGACCTTGTCTGGGACACACTAGAAGATTCTTCACCTGGTCGTGAGGATTCTTGATACCACGCTGTCTCGCGAAAACAATGATGTGATTCCATTTAAAGTAACTACAACGAGCTGTGGCTCAAAGCAACCTCAAATGTTTTCTGTCAGACGTTCACGTTGAAATATCTAGCCAACATTTTGAATTGAATAACATTGCTTGTGAACTTCAGAGCTGTAACGATTTGACACTTTGGCTTTGGTTAAAGGTGAGTTCAAACGCATATTAGTAGTAGTCATCGGTCCTGCTCGAGAGTCTATACATTCTGTGTTGATGCAAAACAACGTTGTCATCTCACTGGCTTCTTCTTTGGCGAGCTCTCATTGGTTATTGCTGACCTCCGTTCCCAAAACCTGTTGTTGCACATCTCACACTACATGAGCATTGCAGATCTTGTGCCGCTAAAATCAAACATCAGGACGTTTGCTCAAAGACGAAATCGGTAGCCCTCAGATTGCTTCTCCGATCTAAAAACTTGTATTGGACAGCTAAATTGGGGCCAAAATCATGTAGCGTACACCTGTCTTTAGTTCAAATGAATGAGTGTTAAGATAAAGGGATTTTCGAAGTCTCCTCAATTGCTCTGTCTCTCTCCCCACTAGGCACTGTTGATTTATATTTGGTTTACATTTGATTTACAACTGATTTACATTTAGTTGAGTTGTCAACTAATGTGAAATGAACATGAAATCAACAACACATTTCACCATATCATTGGATTTAGGTTAAAAGTCGGGTGAAAAAAAAGACAAAAATTCCCATATCTTTAAAAAAATCCAATCAGTTTTCCACATTCTCTCCCTCTCTCTTTTTCTGTCCCTCTCTAGCTATTGTCTGGTGCATTACAGCTCTCACCATGGCGCAGAAACAATCTCACTTTCCCAGCAGAAAGGCTGGCTATCGCAGTATTGGCAAAGTGCAAAGTGGTAACGCCAGAGAGCTTGTTTATGAGCAAGGCATGGGGTTCCGAAATCCTTTTTCTATACCGCACCTCACCAGTGTCTTCCGATATTTTCCTACCCCCCCCCCAAAAAAAATCCAAACATCCTTGTGATATTTCCTTTCCAAGCCCGGTCCTTTGGGCCTAAACGAGGCAGGAATGGAATGTGTTGGCCCATGCTGTGAAGGAATGCTGTGTAGTATAAAAAAATAACCATTTAAGAGCTTTACCAGCTGCTTGACCCCTCAACTCTGACCCCTCTCTGAAACCTCTCAGTTGGCAACAGAGAAACCAGGGAGGTTTGAGGCTGAGGGGAGGTTAGGGAAGGTGGAGGGGGGTCTCAGGGGAGAAGAGAATGAACTGTGACTTTGAGAGTTACAACGAGGGGTGTTGTGTGTGTGTGTGTGTGTGTGTCTACACTAATTGGTGTGCATGTGCAGGTATGCACGTGGGTGTGTGTGTGGACATGTTCATGCCTGCATGGTTTTATGACTTCACTACTGTGTGTGTGTATGTGTCCACGTGCATATGTGCCTGTGTGTGTGTGCGCGTATTTGTGACAGTGTTTGGTTTTCGACCCTGGGCGACATTGTGGGGAACACTGGCGGTCTTCATGGCTCCTTACCCACGTGGCCCTGGGCTCCAACAATAACCTTGTGTCTGCCTCTCCAGCCAGCCTCGGCACCACCGCCCTTTACGACAGAGGAGGAGGAACACTGGACAACATAGCCTGTGTTTCCCCACATCTCTCCCTCCCTTGTTATGTCGGAATTCATTAACCCAGGCCATGCCATGGCCGCCCAACCCCTGAACCCCTGAACCTCCCTTCCCCCCGCCCTCCCTGGCATCGCCACAAGCCAAGTTACACTCGGGTCATGCGACTCTCTCTCACTCGCTCTACCAATGCTAGTTCAGAATCCGAACTTTCCAGAAATTTCCAGAAGCCATTTTAGATTTCATCAACAATTTAGAAAGAGAAGATATCCAGGGATATATAGTCAGCTAAATGCTACAAGTCAAGGTTCCCCTTGGTTTGACTGCAGCTGCGGACGAGGGAGGCCCAGATCAGTTGTTTTCCGTGAATGGTGGGAGGAAATAAAGGAGAAGAAGGTGACAGGCAGCCACCAGCCTAACCTGACCATCTGTCTCTGCTCTTTTATAGAGCCTCGCTGGAGGCAGGAGACACGAGGACTACCCCCCTCTAACTACCCTTCAGCTGACACCTCAAATTAGGCTGTGGCTGAGTCCCAAATGGCACCCCGTTCCTTATATAGTGCACTACTTTTAACCAGAGCCCTACGGGCCCTATGGGCCCTGGTCGAAAGTAGTGCACTATATAGGGAACATGGTACCATTCCATTTGGGATGTAGTCTGTGTTGTCTGTCTGTATACAACTCTAAGCACTATTCATTGCCATAACAGTTGCTGCTGTTAATAGCCAATGCCTATTATCACACTGTCTCCCTATCATGCTATTATCAGGCCATATCAAGCCATTGCGTGCAATGCAAGAGAGATTTGAAACCGAGAGTATCAACAAACAATTACTTGCTGGGAATAGCCTAACTAGTACTGAAGAATTTGTCACGCTCCCGTTGACGTTGGTCCAAGTCTTCCTCATGAGTGTTAAAGACATGCTCCGGTACTTTGGCGAATAGTAAGTGTTTTTTTAAACCTTACACTTTTTGGCTAGATGTGTCAATGTGTTGTTCATACATGCATAATCTTATGACGAGAATTACTGTTTTACCAGAATTATCCACGAAATCCCTAGTTTGAAAGCAAATGTTTTCTGGAAGATGTGTGGCACCATTTTCCCTACATTTACCCCAACTTGGGCCAGCCCCTTAGCAATTAGAGTTTAAACCAATGAACTTCAGCCACTCGCCATTTGAGTGACAGCTAGCAAGACGCACACACAGTAGAGCGTGAGAGAGAGCAATGACGTGGTGCACATATCTGCACATTTGTGACGTAGTACACCATTTTCGGGAACCACTTTTGGCTGGTGGGCGCTACTTTCAGAACAGCCCTCTAAAAAGTATTCAAACGTACCAGAGAATATCTTTAAAGGAAGTAATTGCATGTGTTGAGTCTCTCAGTTTCAAATCTCTCTGCCGCTAGCATGCACAGGCATTGAATGGATATGGGCAAGCGGCTTTTGTACAATGCTAAAATATTGATGCTGTAGAGTATAATAGAATAGAATAAAGTATTACAGTATAGAGAAGGAACACTTTATTGTCCACACACAGATAGGAAATTGACGTTGGCCTTACCTCATAAGACATACATGTAATTGTATTTTTATCCTAACACATATTTACTGTGTTACTCTGATATGAGTTTCTGCTGTGTAAAGGACCTCCTTGATAATCTTCCCCTAGCTAGGTTACTAAGTGGTGCTCAAGCAAATCGCTGATGATTTGACCCAAATTGCTGACAAATTAGCATGTTTATTTCTTTCAATTAATTTTGAACTTCGAAGAGATGGATGTCCTTGATTAACTAGTATTTAAATAGTTCTCTCTTTCTCTCTCTCTCTCAATTCAATTCAATTCAATTCAAGGGGCTTTATTGGCATGGGAAACATATGTTAACAATGCCAAAGCAAGTGAAGTAGATAAAATACAAAAATGAACAGTAAACATTACACTCACATTACACTCTCTCATAGAACCCTGGCCCCATTCAGTAAAATATAATTAAATCCTTTAGTTGAATCAGTGGTGTACAAAGACACACCTGGACTCAAATACTATTTGAACTTATTCCGTCTGTATTTGATTGAGCTTGCCTGACTAATGGACCAATAGAATAGTCCCATAACCGCAAATGCCCACCCATCTGGCACTCTTGGCAGCCTGGAGAGAAAAAAAAGTACTTGAAAAATGTCAAATAGTATTTGAACCCACGATGACTGTAATAGTAATGACACATGCATCTGTATTCACTGATAGACCTTGCAATTCGCTACGTTTTTTTCCTCGGTTCTGCCTGTAAATGGATGGGTGGCCTTGACACCTGGACCAGACACATAGCTCGATACGTCCCCACTCGGGTCGGGCCCGGCTGACACACTGCCATCCCAGGACCCGGTTACACCTAGCGGTGAATAAAGAGGGCCAAAGCTGGGCCGGAATACTAATGAACCAGGAAAGCAGGGATGCCGCTGTAACTGTCAGTTATAGTAACTGCCACAGTATTTGTGTCCCTGTGATAGGATAAATCTCACACACAAACATACACACACACGATCACATATATAAACATGTATGCACATACACACCCACACACACATCGACACATACTGTACGTACACACGCTCGCTCGCACACACACACACACACACACACACACACACACACACACACACACACACACACACACACACACAAACACACACACACAGTCACATACATAAACATGTATTGACACACACACACACACCAGGATTTATTTATACATATCAAGCGACCCCTATCCCAATACCATTATTTGGAGTATTCTAATTCAGGGGTTCCCTAATTTTTCCACCAGTTTCCCTTTTTTTCACATTTGAAATCTGCTTGATTTTGTTTAATTTGAGGGACCTACAAAAATGTAGTTGTTTTGAAGTTCATTTCCTTCAGTTCTACATAGTTTAACCTCTACGGGATCGGTCCCCCCAGGGGGACGATTTAGCTAACGTAGGCTAATGTGATTAGCATGAGGTTGTAAGTAACAAACAAAAAGATCCCAGGACATAGACATCTGTCTGATATGGGCAGGAAACTTAAATTACTGTTAATCTAACTGCATTACAGTGAAAGAATAACATGAGGAGAGTGCACCATTATGAACATGACAATGTATTAATAATTCAAATAGGCACATTTGGGCAGTCTTGATACAACATTTTGAACAGATATCCAATGGTTCATTTGATCAGTCTAAAACTTTGCACATACACTGCTGCCATCTAGTGGCCAAAATCTAAATTGTGCCTGGGCTGAAATAATTACATTATGGTCTTTGTCTTGCATTTGAAACAAAAAAGCATCTTTTTGGTTTGTATTTTCTTTTACCAGATCTAATATGTTATATTCTCCTACATTAATTTCACATTTCCACAAACTTCAAAGTGTTTCCTTTCAAGTGGAATCAAGAATATGCATATCCTTGCTTCAGGTCCTGAGCTACAGGCAGTTAGATTTGAGTATGTCATTTTAGGCGAAAATTGAAAAAAAGGGTTGGATCCTTAACTTAACAAAACTCATGACATCTTTTAGGCAGGCTATTTAATGATGATGATAATAATAATAATAATAATAATGGATAAGGACCCGATATCCCTCTTTTACAAAAAGTGAATAGATCAATTGATAGCGACTTCCCAAGCAAAGTCCAATTTCTTTGACATGTCGACTTTAGAATGTTGTAGCTCAGCTTCTGAATGTCATAGAGACAAAGATATCCCCAATCAGCGTAGTGTCTTTCTCTGGCATTTTACAGATTCTTTCTAGCCTATAGCATCATGGATTTCTGTGTCGTTATAGAGAAGTATATACAATCACAGACATTTTTTTTACCCCTCAAATCAAGGAAGGTCCCGTGAGCCCCCCAGGAAGCTTTGGAGCACACAGATGGGGGGGCGCAACCCCTGTGTGAGACTCTTTCTAGTTTCTCTCTCGGGCCAATTTCCCCTCCGTCTCACCTGCTTACCATAATCTCGTTGTGTCTTCCTTCTCTCCTTCCATCTCCTTCCCTCCATCTCCACCTCCATCCCTAACAGTCCCGTTGCCCTCTAAGTCTCGTTTTCTCTCTGGGCGGCTATCACTTTGAGAGTCATTCTGATGTCAGTCTTGGCAGGTTGCCAGTGCTTGACGTTACCCCTTTTGTTAAGGACTAAGGTGTCTCCGTATCCCCTGCCTCCTGCCATGACCGCTGCAGTGTGTTGTAATTAAATGCTACCCGTCTATGTGTCCTTCCTCGTTCCGCTGCCCGCCCAGGTGATGCTTGTAAGAGCTGGACGGTGACCTCTGCCCTTTGTGATGCTTGTAGGGTAGGGCGACTGGTGAGGAGAAAGCAGAACAGGCGAAGTAAGGATTTTCTCTTGGCGTCGGTGTCTCACCCTCTCTCTCTCTTTCCCTCTCCCCCCCCCCCTCTCCCTCTCTCTGCTGCCAAACCAGCCTGTCATAGCAGGGTCAGTCAGAGAGACAGATAGTGTGCCCTCTGTCGTAGACAAAGTGGGCAGTAATAATGCCTACATTTAGGGGTCAGCTCTGCCCAATTCCACGCTGTCACTCTCAGTGCTCAACCTCACTGAGGTTAAGTTAAGAGGGCAGCAAAAGCAGTTCTACCACTTTACTCAGGAATATAACAACTCTATGTCATATATACCTTTGTTTTTAGTCATTTAAGCAAAGCCTGTATGACAGAAATTAGACTTCTATCCACCTTCTGGCATATCAAAATGCAGGTTTAAGCATTTGGAACTACGAGCAACTGTCAGCCATTTTGTGTCCTCCTTCGCTCTGAGCGGAAGTGTTTTTATAGTCTCAGCAACAGTGAACCTCTTTCGTCTGGCTGTGGCAACAGGCAAAATCAAAGCAGAAAAGCCCTAACTCCCGATGAAAGCCCAAGGCCCCAGGAGCTGCTTGGAGGTTGGCTCGGCAATGGCGCTGAGGTGTCAACCAGCGCTCCCCGCTGTCTGAATGCCACTTCTTTGGAGAGACCTGACACAAGAGCAAAGGCTCATGGGAAAACTCCTCCGAGAAAGGGGGTTGTTGTCAGGCAAGGTTATATGGTATCTTTTAATGAGGTCACTAGAGTCAGTCTGTAGCACCCTACATATGTGAAGGACCTTCGTCCACCCAGGGTTCCAATGGCTATTGTGCGGCAGATGGGTCACACGTTAGCGCCAGTGGCTAACGCTACAGCACAGCACAAGGATACAAGCCAATACATCTCTATAGCTGTAGTGTCGGCACTAAGCCACAGCAAGACAGTGGGCTTGTAGGTGACATAATACCTTCCGTGAAGGTATTATGTCAATTTCAGTCAATCCACGTCGTGGTTGTTTTGCTGTCTGTACTGGAATTGGCGACACTGGGTGGCGTGTGGAGCATCGAGGGTTAATAGTCTGAGAAGGGCCTTCTTAATGTGCAGGTTTAGCTGTGATGGAAGGATGAGGGATAGGGGGGGAGTAGGAGACAGTGAGGAAGGAGGGAGGGAAGGAAGTAAGGGGGGATAGACAGACACATAGGCACTGGCGTTTACAGTCATCCAATGTACATTAATACTATTCCCACTTAACATCTGGAATGAAAGCACACTTCTTAAGCATGCATGCTTATGAGGGAGGGAGGGAGGGAGGGAGGGGGGAAAAGGGAAAACAGAGGCGGGGGTGATGAAGGAGGATGAGCCTGATGGGATTTTTAGCTGAGCCACACACGTGCGTGTGCGGGCGCATATGAAACACACCTATCCTTATGCTTCTTATTACGATACGTCGCTCTGGATAAGAGCATCTGCTCAATGACCAAAACGGGAATACTGGCCTGTTTTGAAGAGGTACGCTATGTTTATGAACACCGCACAGCGCACAGTACGAGGAATTAGTCCAAAATTGATGGATGGAGAGCAAATGAGTTACGACAGGAGGAGAAAAAGAGAGGAACAAGAGAGAGAGGAGAGCTTTGATACCTGGAAGCAGTAACTCACTGGGCACAGACTGGTTGAATCTACGTTGTTTCCACATCATTTCAATGAAATTACGCTGAACCAACGTGGACGGGACGTTGAATCGACGTCTGTTCCCCAGTGGGAAGTGTAGCATTTCTAGTCTTCAAAACAGATAGTTGTCTGCGGCAGCCTCTAGCTTTACTACAGCTAAAGATGATCGAGGCTATGGTCTGCATGAATCAAATAAAGACTCCTGAGTTAAATGCTAGCGAAATAGCAGTGGCGTGTAAAGCTCACACACTTAGCATACCACCCTGCATCCCACTGCTGGCTTGCTTCTGAAGCTAAGCAGGGTTGGTCCTGGTCAGTCCCTGGATGGGAGACCAGATGCTGCTGGAAGTGGTGTTGGAGAGCCAGTAGGAGGCACTCTTTCCTCTGGTCTAAAAAAAAATATCCCAATTCCCCAGGGCAGTGACACTGCCCTGTGTAGGGTGCCGTCTTTCGCATGGGATGTTGAACGGGTGTCCTGACTCTCTGAGGTCATTAAAGATCCCATTGTACTTATCGTAGGGGTGTTAACCCTGGTGTCCTGGCTAAATTCCCAAGCTGTCCTTCATACCATCATGGTCACCTAATCATCCCCAGTTTACAATTGGCTCATTCATCCCCCTCCTCTCCCCTGAAACTATTCCCCAGGTTGTTGCTGTAAATGAGAACGTGTTCTCAGTCAACTTACCTGGTTAAATAATGGTAAAATGAAAGGTGACATTTAGAGTGAGAGGTCGTATGCACTCTTTACAACACCTTTTCATTGTTAACATAAATAGGGATGAGCGCAAACTAGACTTTAGGGAAGGCTGTACAAAAAGAGTGGAGTGTTACACTTGCTGAGAATTATCCGTATAGTCAGAGAAGTTTAAAAAGCATCAATCCAGTTTCAATTGGTTATTTTATCTCCAGACTATTGCGAAGAGCCTAGGAACAGTTTTTTAAAAATCATTAAATAGATATCCTTTGTCTTTTAATCAGACAAAATCAGACATCAGTTTGTGCTATTCATTAGATGAGCCTATATAGCTCTTGATACTGTGTCGTTAAGTGGCCCTGTCACATTACCCCCCATTCGGTCCAATCAACAAGGTCTTCCTCCGTGCCTCATTGCATTTATTTGCATCACTTCACTTAATGGTTATATAGCCCCTTTCTCTGGCTGACAATGGGAATTAGCTGTTGCTGTCTTATCCAGGATGCTTGCGTTTGCCTTGATAGAGTGGCATTCATATGGTATTCTAGTCTCGACTCTTGAGTTCTTCTTTTCTGTCCCATTCAAAGGTCTGAACACACAATCAAGTATTTTTCTCAGAGCCCCACACACTGCTCCGCGTCTCCTACTACCCCCCATCCTGACCATACAGTAAACTCACCCAAGACGCCACCACCACTCAACCAAACACACACACACACACACACTCGTATTATCTTGGCCTCCACAGAGTGAGTTGCTGATGTAGACCCATCTCAGAGCCTCTCAGAGTCCCCATCATGGCAGGTCCATCTTCTGCTCAAGTGAACAACATACACACAACTACACTCTTTGTTACCCAGTTCTTTCTCTCTCTCTCTCTCTCTCTCTCTCTCTCTCTCTCTCTCTCTCTCTCTCTCTCTCCCTGCTACCCTTATCTTTGCCCGCGCTGTCCCAGTCTAAGAAGGGTGGTTGTCCGTCTCCAGACCGAGTCCAACATGTTAGCATCAATAATGCATGGTGAAGTGCTGGATTAGGAGGCTTTGCGTGTCAAAGAGAGCATCCCTGATTGCTACTGACTGCTGCAGAAACCCCAGAAACACAGCGACCCTCTTGGCTCTCCAAGGTAGTGTGAGGGAATGGGAGGCGTTGAGAGACAGGGAGAGTGAAACTTGGTCCAGTGGAGAAAGACACATATCTGAAATATGTGGGGAGTAGCTGTCTGTATTGGTCAGCTGTTGAGTGTGTGTGTTTGTTTCTGGATTTTATTATTACTGTATGTGATAGATTCTAGTCCGTCAGCGTGAAAAACAGGGACAAGAGCCTTCTGGAGATGGTTACAACGCTTACAAAGCTCGATAATATTTTATTTTATTTCACCTTTATTTAACCAGGTAGGCCAGTTGAGAACATGTTCACATTTACGACTGCGACCTGGCCAAGATAAAGCATCTCAGGCAGGACCCTGGATATCTTGCATTTAGCATGTTAACGGTTCTCAGACGCCTGGCCATTTGGACTCTTTCTAAGTCAGAGTTAGGCTATTGTGTAGCCAGTGAAAACATATACGTATTGGACAGTTGAAGTCAGCGCAATGTTAGTGTTAGCGGTTAGCGCTCATGTTGTTACAGGCACAAGTGTGAGTCAGACTGGTAGCCCAAATATGTCAATGAGCTAGCAATTTGCGCTCCTATCCCAATAAAACATAATACAAGCATATTTTGTGAAACGAGTTGCCAATACCGTCCTAATACAAGAAAAACCTTCCTGGAGCTACTCAAGGACAAATCTGAAACAAAGTGAAATGTGAGCGTTAGCCGCTAGCTAGCGATTAACAGTTTCCACTCCACCTGCGCTCGATGAAGCAGTTTGCGGCAAGGTTTTACCAATCGATGGGTGTGAGCATCACTTGACTGTGAAGCACTGTTCATCTCTCCTCCATGTCCGTGGGGGAAGCCGTGGCTACTCTTAGCAGAGCCCCTCCTCTCCTCTTCTCCCGGCGAGGTGCTAGTAGCCAGAGAAGTGCTGCGCTGCTGTGCTTCAACCACCCGACCATGAGTGTGTGAGTGTGATTCTCGTGTCTCTATGGACAGCTGCAAGTCTACACACATAGCTAGTCATTGTGGAATTGTGGAGTCTTGATTTCTAGGTATTGTCTGGGTAGAGTTTTTGAGATATTATCGTTATATTGTCCGTCTTTCATTTGAAGTGTGTGTGTATGTGTCTGTTTTGTGTGTGTGTGTGTGTGCACGTTTGTTCTCGTGTGAGCCTGTGTATGTGATCAGGTTGCTCAGGTGACGGTACTTCTCCACAACAATAGGCCATTTTGCATTGTAACCTGAGCCTGGAGGCAGAGAGCCAGCTCAGGGGGAGCGCAATAAATCACTACCCCACACAATGTCTACTTCCTATGGGCTTCAGACAGGCGAGGCTTAGCCTCCTGCTGGAGAGATCCAGAAACACGGTGCAATTCTTCCACCCCCCCCCCCCACTGTTTACATCTAGAACAATAAGCCTGACATAGCAAACCATCCCCCTCCACACTTCCATACCCCCTCTCATTACCTCTCCCTATCCCTTTCTCTAACTGACATCACCTGCCCTGAAGAAAAAAAACAACAACACAAGACTGTTCGTCAACACAAATAAGAAAGACAAGCGGGAGGAAGAGTGCTAGAAGCGTGTACTGAGAGTGTCTGTGTGTGTGTGTGTTGAGCGATGAGCTCAGGTTCTGACGGCCCCCAGTCTTTGGCGCGGAGAGCCACAAAAGGCCCATTGTTGGAGTTAAGGAGCTCTGCCGACTCGACTCCTCCCCGGAGTGTGTGTGTGTGCTTACGTTGTGTGTACGTGTGTGTGTATGAGTCTCGAAGTGTGTGTGTGTATGTGTGTTTGCTCGTGTGCCTGTCTGTGCGTTGGTATCTCCATGTGTGTGTGTGGAGGGATGGGCCCTGCGGCTAGGCGGGTGAAGACTTGGCAGGCGGTGTGGTGTGGCGTCTGGGGTGCCGGGTTACTCTGCAAGTATAGCTGCGGCCTGTCTGACTGGAGGTGTGTGTTGCAAAACAATCCTCCCTCAAGCTACGTTCACGTGGCTGAGAGAAAAGAGACATCAGGGTTGTCCCATTGGAAGTGGAACACTGAGGATTTTTAATGGCATCTGATGCACAGGGAATGTTTTGTGGTCACACAGCAGTTGTGGATTGACCACATGAATGACTACACTAATGGGTAATTGGAAGAGGTGGTCATCCCAGTGGTAGTGGTTATTTTGATGTCTCCAAACATTTTAGAACTCCTCAGAACTAGTCTGGAACTTTTAGAACCTTCCAGTGACCTGCAATGCAGCTCCAAAATGGCAGTTGTTACCAAGCCCCATTCTGTCTACCAAGCACAGCATCTCAGTGTACACACACACACACACACACACACACACACACACACACACACACACACACACACACACACACCAGGTATTCAGCCTCCTCTCCATTCATGTCATGGATCCTGAAAAATCACTCATCTCTCTCCTCTCTCTCTCTCTCTCTCTTCCCCTCCATGTTCTCTTAATTCCTCCTCTTTTAATTAAAGTGTGTAACTGCGTTCGGGCATCAAACGTGGCAGACATATCAACGAGGGCCCACTTGCTGGGCGCTACCGCCGTGCGCACCCAGGGGATCCGTGCCAAATGGCGTCCTATCACCCTTACAGTACACTTCTTTTGACCAGGGCCCGTAAGTCTCCGGTTAAAAGTAGTGCACTACGAAGGGTATAGGGTGCCCTTCGGGACACATGCAGGGATTAATGGCAATTTGACTAAAACAAAGACACGCTGTCTGAAATATCGTCGGGTACCCCCATAATTACACAATGTGCCGATAAGCAAATAATGACAAGATCGAGAGATAAATGCCCCAGCTAATTATGAGATGTGAAAAGCAGTTTATTAGGATAGGGGGAGAACAGCTCTGGAGATGGATTTCCTGCTTCCTTGCCGCTCTCAGTCTATGTGACGGTGGTGTGTGTCTTGTCATAAATGCTGCCCATGCATATGAGCCTTGTGTTGTCTAGCTAGCACACAGCTGATAGGAACATGTATGGTAATGTATGCTCAACAGTGTGCATTTACTGACACAACGGTGACCTTCAGAGAGGCAGCAGAGGTTTGGAATGTATCCATTGTTGAACAGAGTAAAGATTCATGTGTTGTGTGTGTTTGACATCACCCCAGGCTTTGAAGCAGACTCCCTTTTAAAACGCTTGAATGCTCAATTGGCAATATCCTAGCTCATCATCACCCCCCCTCTCTTCCTCTCCCTGCAGAGTGCCAAGACGTCCTGTGTGAAGACCCCAGCCTCCTTCTTGTGGGGCCTCGGCTCTCCAGCCAGGTCAAAAGTCGCCCCCGGGAAACAAGATGGCCGCCGGCGGTCCACCCTGCCTTTCTCTGCCGGCCCTGCTGCCCCTCTGCGCTCTGTTGCTCTGTTTGCTGTTCACTGGCTCCCATGCCCTATGTGAGTACTACTATAATATTTGTGTGTGTGTGTGGGTGGGTAAGTGGGTGGGTGGGTAAGTAGGTAAGTGGGTGGGTAAGGTATAGTTTGTGTGTGTGTGTGTGTGAGAGAACGTGTGTACAGTATGTCTTGAGGGCTATTCACACTGCTGAGCCGAACCGAGCCATTCTAAACCATGCTGTACTGAGCCGGCCTGATTATGCATCCACCATAGTTGCTGGAACCGGGCTGAAAAGGACCATGTGAATAGAAAATACTTCTTTAGTTTGGTTTTGGTCAGAACTATAGTGTTAAAATCATATGAATGTCAAAATAGTTTTTCAAATCAAATGCACTTTCAGGTTTTTACTGGATATCACCTGCGTTCCGAGTTTGAGTTTACTTTTTGACCTATTTAATATGTTATTCACTTTTTATTAATGACATGTTGTACGTCAGATGACATGACATACGTGGAGTTGTTGTATGTCTGTCTATCTGTCCATCTGTCACGGATCCCTCTGGAACTTTCATTGCGCACACCTGGCTCCTATTCCTGCTGTGTGTTTTGGGCTTTCGTGCCCTTGTGGATTGCGCAGATGATTACGGGTCTCGTCGCGTGTGTTAATCATTGTGCGCTGGTGTTATTTATTCGAGGTACTCCCCGCTCTTTTGTTTTGGGTTTCCACCTTGTGTTTTGTTACGTGATTGTTTGGTCTTCGTCCCCGTGCCTTTACACGGCACGCTGTAATTTGGGCCTTAATTTAAAAAAAACGATTACGCATTCCTGCGTCTGTCTCCCGAATCGTTGATAACAACGTGACACTACCTGTATGTCGTCCCATCTCTCACCATACAATGGCTTTGTCTCAAATGGGACCCAATTCACTATGGGCCCTGGTCAAAAGCACTGTACTACATGGGGAATAAGGTGCCATTTGTGATGTATCCCATAGCTCCTCTGATTTTCAATATCGTCGGCTCTCTTATCCCGAAACTCCCCGTTCGGATTTGTTCTGCACCATTTCTCCGCTAAGATGGATTTAGAGACGCATTAGGAAAACAAAACAAAGGGAGTGCAGAGAGAAATAAAAGAGGGAGAGATGGGGGGAGAGAACGAGGGAGAAGAGCGATGCTTTCTCGCTGTTCACAGTGTTTAAATCCAGTTGAGTCAGTGTACGGCTGGGAGGGTCTGTGGTGTGTGTGCGTAACTGCATGACAATGTGTCACATTCTGGTCCCCTCCTCTTCCTCCCTCCCTCTCCTCTTCCATCTCCTTTTTCTTTCCTCAATATTCTCCTAACCTCTTCTCTGTCTTTTTCGTTGTTGTTGCTTGTTTTGTGTGTGTATGTTTGAGCGTGCGTGCATGGTAACACAGTACGTGATAGAATGCATACAATCTCTACAGCGTATAGAGAGTTGTCTGACTATCTATTTACGATTGGTCCTTTGCTCTTTGTGTCTGCTGTTTTTGTTCTGTGGCCAGTGTCTGGAGTAGAGACCGATGGCACACTCACACCATAGGCTGATGTATATCTATCACTCCTCTTGTCTGGAATCAGTCCCTGTCTATCTACCCGTCTGTCCACAACTTGATCTATTGTTGCCTGTTCTCTCCTCCTTAGTTCTTTCACCCTCTCATTCACTCACTCACTTTGTTGAGTGTGTGCTGTTTAAATAGCTGGGAGAGAGGATCATGCGCACACACAAACACACACACACACACACTATCTGTCATGCACACACACACGCACATTATCTCTCCTTCACACACACATACAGTTGAAGTCGGAAGTTTACGTACACTGGGGTTGGAGTCATTAAAACAAGGTTTTCAACCACTCCACAAATGTCTTGTTAACAAACTGGCAAGTCGGTTAGGACATCTTCTTTGTGCATGACACAAGTAATTTTTCCAACAATTGTTTACACACAGATTATTTCACTTAAAATTCACTGTATCACAATTCCAGTGGGTCAGAAGTTTACATACACTAAGTTGACTGTGCCTTTAAACAGCTTGGAAAATTCCATAAAAGGATGTCATGGCTTAAGCAGCTTCTGATAGGCTAATTGACATCATTTGAGTCAATTGGAGGTGTACCTGTGGATGTATTTCAAGGCCTACCTTCACACTCAGTGCCTCTTTGCTTGACATCATGGGAAAATCAAAAGAAATCAGCCAAGACCTCAGGAAAAAAATTATAGACCACAAGTCTGGTTCATCCGTCATACCGCTCAAGAAGGAGACGCGTTCTGTCTCCTAGAGATTAATGTACTTTTGTGCGAAAATGCAAATCAATCCCAGAACAACAGCAAATTACCTTTTGAAGATGCCGGAGGAAACAGGTACAAAAGTATCTATATCCACAGTAAGACGAGTCCTATATCGACATAACCTGAAAGGCCGCTCAGCAAGGAAGAAGCCACTGCTCCAAAACTGCCATAAAAAAGCCAGACTATGGTTTGCAACTGCACATGGGGACAAAGATCATACTTTTTGGAGAAATGTCCTCTGGTCTGATGAAACAAAAATAGGGTTAGGGTTTGGCCATAATGACCATCGTTATGTTTGGAGGAAAAAGGGGGAAGCTTGCAAGCCGAAGAACACCATCCCAACCGTGAAGCATGAGGGTGGCAGCATCATGTTGTGGGGGTGCTTTGCTGCAGGACGAACTGGTGAACTTCACAAAATAGATGGCATCATGAGGCAGGAAAATTATGTGGATATATTGAAGCAACATCTCAAGACATCAGTCAGGAAGTTAAAGCTTAATAACAAATGGGTCTTCCAAATGGACAATGACCCCAAGCATACTTTAAAAGTTGTGGCAAAATGGCTTAATGACAACAAAGTCAAGATATTGGAGTGGTCATCACAAAGCCCTGACCTCAAACCTATAGAAAATTTGTGGGCAGCACTGAAAAAGCGTGTGTGAGCAAGGAGGTCTACAAACCTGATTCAGTTACACCAGCTCTGTCAGGAGGAATGGGCCAAAATTCACCAGACTTATTGTGGGGGGCTTGTGGAAGGCTACCCAAAATGTTTGACCCAAGTTAAACAATTTAAAGGCAATGCTACCAAATACTAATTGAGTGTATGTAAACTTCTGACTCACTGGGAATGTGATGAAAGAAATAAAATATTAAATAAATCGTTCTCTCTACTATTATTCTGACATTTCACATTCTTAAAAGAAAGTGGTGATGCTAACTGAACTAAGACAGGGAATTTTTACTAGGATTAAATGTCAGGAATTGTGAAAAACTGAGTTTAAGTGTATTTGGCTAATGTGTATGTAAACGTCCAACTTCAACTGTATTTGGCTAAGGTGTATGTAAACTTCCGGCATCAACTATGCACAAACACACACAAACGTCCCTCCATCTCTTTCTTTTCTCTATCTTTCTCCTCTTTGCAATTTGTCAGTATCGAGATTCAGCCCCATTTCATCAGGTTCCGGCAGTGGATATGATAGCTCTTTTTGTCAATCTCTCTGTCTCTCTCAGCCTCCTCCATCACTCCATTGCTTATGGAGCAGAGCTTTTGTATTCAACCCTCCTAATAATGCACGGCAGTCGCTTAGCAGGCAGCGCACGCACGAACTTACACACACACACACACACACACAGCCTCCCTCAACCCCCAACCTCTAATCACTCTTCCCACAAAGCCCCCAACCACCAGGCTCACCGGCCCCCCTCGTGGTCCTGTTAGCAGTAAACAGGCACAAACACACATACACACACACGCACATTCACATTCAGGTACACGCTTTCTCATACACATAAATATGCACACTGAGCTGGACATAAAAAACTTAGACACCCACGGTCCATCCATCTTGCCGTCTCTCTCCCTCCTCTGATTGCTGGTTGAGATTGGATCCAGCCACCGCTCCTCTCCCACTGATTGACAGAGATACCCTCCCCCTCTTTTTTGTTTTGTCTCATTTCTGTTTTTCTCCCCCCTGCCTCGTTTAAGCAGTCTGTCTGTCGCTCCCTCCATCTCTCTACCTCTCTCCTCACAACTATTTTTGTTTCGATGCACCTGTGGGCTTTATGTGTGATGAAGCCTGACACATGCACGCATACACATGCAAACACACACACACACGCGTGCATACGCGCTCACAGACACACACACACCAGAGTGGCCCAGGGGTGCAGTCATCCAACTTTATTTTCTCCCACCTGCTCATCGTGGGGGGACGAAGAGCCTCACATTAGTCTCTCCTCCCTCCCTCTGTCTGTCTCTTTCTCTCTCTCGCTCTCTCTCTCGCTCTCTCTCGCTCTCACCATCAACACCTCCTACCCCCTCTCTCCCCCCCCCCCCCTCTCTCTCTCTTACTCTCTTTCCATCAACACCTCCCACTCTCTTATTCTCTCTCTCTCTCTCACACGAGCAGAGCAAGTGGATGTCACCTCATCAAAGACGGCCTGTGCTAAAAGCATGATGTCATTCTCCCCCCTCCCTTTCCCTTTCTCTCTCCCTCTCTCGCTACTCCTTTCACTCTCTCATAAATCACAACGAGGAGGAGATGTTTTTAATCAAAAAGGGAAAAAAGGCTGTTGAATAAATCTAGCTACCCCGCTGTAATATAGCGTTGGTTTACATCACTGTGTGTGTGTGCGTAACCCCCTGCTGACAGCCTTGTTGGGAAAACAGCATAGCGGTCCCTCATCTTCTAAATTGCCTGTGTACTAGAGGAGATTGTAGGGTCACCTAGCAAAACAAGCGGTCACGCCTCTCGATTGACCAATCACAAGCTCTGCTCCTTGTTTTTGCCCTTCAAATTCAGAGAAATGGATGCATGTTTGGTCGATGTTTGTTTTTTGTTCTGTTTGTGTGCGTGTGTGCGTGTGTGTTTCCTCAGATCTCATCCCTGCAGGGTGGGACTACCCTCTTCCTTTCCAAAAGGGGCCAAATGTCAGCGTCCTGATTCCCACATTTCTCGATTCCTACACACACACACACACTATTTAAAGGCCCTGTCCCTCCGTCCAGGGTGTGTCAGTGTGTCTAACCACAGCACTCAGGGCCACCATTATCCTTCCGTCTGTCTCGTCCAAAAACCGCCCGACTGCCAGACACCACGAGCGACAGCGCCGTCGTCCAGAAATAGCCGAACAACTGGCTGCACAGTCCTATTTGTTCTTCTGCGGTCAGTTACTCCGCCTCCCTCCGCCATAAAAAGCGCCTCTGCCCCTTCTACTCTGGACGGCTCATCAATTCCCCAACAATATTGAGCAATAAATGAGGCCCTCTACTCCAACCATGTAAAACATTTCTTGGAATGTATATATACAGTATTATATGCATAAACATATGGGTATAAGCACCATGTTGCTGCTCCATGACCACCAACTTAACTAATGTGGTGGAAAAGGATTTTCTAGTCAGCGTATCTCATTTTTGGGAGGGTACAAGTGCTTTTTTTTTGTGCAACAAGCAAGGACAATTGAAAACAGCGATGTTTATTTGCGACGTTTATTTATGCCCCCTGTCCTCTGTGCAATCTACTTAAGAGTGGCTGTGCTAGCCTAGTGTTCTGGCTGGACCGCCTAATTTTAATTGACTAGAGCCCAAAGTGATGGGGGGGGGGGAATTTCAATGATTTATTTTCCTTTGAAGTTGCCAAGTGAAACATTTCAGGCCCCTTAGGCAGGAGAGAGTCATTTTCTGGTTCTCTCACTCTCAACCCTACTCCTCATATAGTTTCGAGTTAAATTGTTGTTTAACCATTCACAGGCCAGTTACGTATACACTGTTATTATTGTGTGGTACATCATGTATTGCAGAACACACATGTTCTTGTCAACACAGTGGGTGAAATTCTGTTGCTTCGCCTTAGGAGCACTGAAGCTTATTCTGCCCTTTTTCCGAGGCCGTGTCTAGACTTGACATTTCACGCAGCTTTTGAATTCTGATCATGGGGTTCTGATCATGGAATTCAGAACACGTCGTGCGTCTACACCTACGTTTAAATGTGTCTAGCATGTCCACATTGTGTCTGGATTCCCTTGTCTTGGCTGTGTGCTTAGGGTCGTTGTCCTGTTGAAAGGTTAACCTTTGCCCCAGTCTGAGGTCGGGTTCTTGGTCAGTTCCCTGACCAAGGCCATTCTTCCCCGATTGCTCAGTTTGGCCAGGCGGCCAGCTCTAGGAAGAGTCTTGGTGGTTCCAAACTTCTTCCATTTAAGAATGATGGAGGCCACTATGTTCTTGGGGACCTTTAATGCTGCAGACATTTTTTTGTACCCTTCCTCAGATCTGTGCCTCGACACAATCCTGTCTCGGAGCTCTACGGACAATTCCTTCTACCTCATGGCTTTAAAAAATATATATAGTTTTTACCCCCTTTTCTCCCCAATTTTGTGATATTTAATTACAATTTTTACAATCTTTTAAACTTCAATTGGTTACTTTTTAAATGTGTGGCCAACTGTTCCAAGAGCCACAGTGTACAATATTTTTCTCCAGCCAAGCCTTAACACAATTGTTCAAACTAATCAACTAAATATGATATTCAACCTAGACTGGGGACTTCATCATTAAGAGACAGTTATCTACTAGTTGTCTCTTCTTCCTGACTCAGGTGTATAAGGCTTGGGTGGAAGAAAAGCAACATAAATGCCTCATGGGAATTCATATTATTTTTCCAACATTTATTATTGTCAACTTACATCTCAAAGCTATGCATGCACTAAGCCTTGACCTGGTACACACACATTTCTCTGTCCTCAGTTTGATTGAACGCCTCGATCGGTCTTTTTGCCTTGTAACTGATTGTTTCTAGAAAGAGAGAAGGGACAACACATGATCAAGATGTGCTAGCTACTAGTTTCAAAGAAATGAAATATGTAATCGTTACAAAGAATGTCTGTATGAGCTACATTTATGAAAGTATTACATCAGTTTACTTACCTTATCAGTCTTGAAGTATCATTTATCACCAAAAAAAGTGTTATGAGTGAGTGCACCACAAACATCTTTCCAGGGTGTTAATGCAGCCTCCTCCTAAGATAGCCTCGGGGTAGGGGAAGGGTATCCATCTGCAAAATTGAAGTCTTGCTTTGATGTCAAGTCAGCTCATATTGTTGCTACCTTAGCTGTGGTGCTAGCTAACATGCTAATGAAAACTGACAGTAGCATATTAACATGCATATTCGTATTAAAAGACCAACGTATTCACCTAAAAAAAAACGTGTTTAGGCAAATCATTAATTACCTAGCTAGCTAACACATTAATTGTGCAAAAATATGATAGCTAAGCGCTAGCCAGTCAGTCAGACGGATTGAAACTGGTATCAACAAAATGTGTTTCACTCTATCCCATAAAACATGACATTGCTAACTGGATATCAATTAGCTAACACCATTTTAATGTTTATTAGGAAGTTTAGTTAATAAGTTAGATCCTCACAGGACAACTTTGGTAGATAGCTAGCTTGGTTTCCATTTCCCAATAGGTTTTTTTAATCCCCCATGATTAGTTGTCAACGGTTACTGGTCTAGGAACTCATGAGTTCACCAGATAAGGCTTCTGGTAAACTGTTTGCCACTAGTGGATAATAAATATTGTTGTCACAGGTTTGCCACAGATTCAAATATAATCTTGAGAAAATTTTTGCCAGAAAAAACCTCTGGTGAGGTGTTTGCCACTAGTGGCAATAAATATGATTGTTGCCAAAGGTTTGCCGCATATTCACCACTAGTGACAAACATTTGCAAACTTCTGGCAACATTTTGTGGCACGCTCTTTAATTTGCAGCAAATTTGCCACAAACTTGCAGGAAGTTTGCCGCAACAAATTACATTTTTGTAAGGGCTGATTGCGTCCAGACTGAGGAGAAATCCGCGTCTCTGACCACCACCTGAAGTGGTCAGCCAGATCTGAACACAATGCAACTTTTGTGCGTCTAGACCTGTCTTTTCAATGCGATCTTCGTATTCCGATAGCAGAAGACGCATGTAAGTGTCAGGTGTAGACACTGGCCACGTTTATTTTGGTTATTTGGTCCATTCGTTTGAGTGATGTTGTTCAAGTCAAGCTTGACAAGACAATGCAGGTGATTGAAGTGCATGAAATTGTAATGTGTCAAACACTTTGATGAGCACTCTCCTCAAGTTTACATCTTCAAAGGTTTTACAAATGGAATAATATCATTTCATTTTATACTTGACCTCCATGTGATTTAAATAAGAGCAGATTCTTCTGGATGGATATGCAGTAGTTTTCCAAAATATGGGACTTTACATTTCTACCATTCATGATGTTGTCAACAACATTTGTTTTGCTCATGGTTTTTCCGGATGAGTGCTTGATTGGTTTCATGTGCTGACTTTGGGTATTCAGGTTGAATATGAGTATGGCTGTCAAAATGTAGACTAACTTAAAACAGTAGACTAAGTAATGACCTCGTGATTGTTCTCATGCCTTGTTCAATTGAGCAAAGACAAGTGATCTTTTTCATAAAAACCAGAGCGTTTCCAATTACCCTGTGTCATGAACAAAAGGCTGTGTCTTTTGTATTTTTCCTTCTCCTCCACTAAAGTTATTCTTCAGTGAGAAGATGGAGTGGATTTATCTCTTTCTCCTTTCAGGCAGACCCATTTTCTGTGTCTCTCGTTACACGTTTTGACCCAAGATGTGGCCCTGGCCCTGGCTCTCAGCAATTGCAGGTGTTATTTTCATTCAGGTGGAGTCACCAAGTGTCAATTGCCTGAAGAGACTCAGAATGACACCAAATTGTTCCTATTGCACTAACTCCTCCGATTGCGTGGCCATTTTGAAATTGCCTGCGCTCTTAAACTTAATTTTCTGTCACCTCCCCGGAATTGAACTGATTTATTTCCAACGAGGTAAGGTATACTTAGCTGTTTTCTTTTAGTCTGTGCACTAAACAATGGTTTCAATGGGACCAATTTGGAGCTATTATGAGCTCACCACTTTCCGGTTCAGCTTCTTCGACAGTCATGTGGTTGGGAGACCACTGGGCATTAACACTCTGAGAACTCGCATTTCCTTCCCACATCCTGCAGTAAGTTTTTTGTTGGCCTGCCTACTGTGTACTGTGCATCCTCATTTGCAGTGTAGACTGCCCACATTCACTTTATGATACTTAGCGGAAGGAGACAATGTGAAGATGTGAAGATAAAAGGATCATTATTATCTTGCGGTTCCTCAGTCTGGGCCTCCTGAGCCTCCGTAGCTCCAACCCCTTTGCCCAGTTGGACTGGAGTGAGAATAAGAAGGTGGCCCACTCGGATGTTTGGTCTGACAGTCCAGTCAGCACGCTCAGTTTGTGAATGACTGCATCCAAGGTGACTCGATCCACCACCTGGCCCCGAGAGCCAATCCCAATGAACCCCTCTTCCCCTGCCTTAATTGAAAAAGCAATTGTTTCATTAAGTCATTAGAATCGCCAGGCAAGGCGAGGATTACAGTACATCGGGTGGTGAGAGATGCCAAATGAGCCCTCAGAAACTCCACTGCGTGGCACAGGATTAGCACGGGCTGCCAATTGTTTATTGATGGGACTCGGTGGAAGCTATTATCTGTTAACAGCAAAGTTCTAACATGGGACCTACACCGGTCAATGAGTGGAGGATCAAGAGCCATACGTCCTCCAGCATTGCTACAGCTAGAATGGGGAACTGGGATATCCTCATACATCAAACCTCCGTCTTATTGGTTCCCATGACAGTTTACACCACCGATGTAACTCCGCAAGTATCAGAGCAAGCGGCCGGGGAAGCCCAACCAACCACCTCTTTTTCCCATACACCCATGCTCCTGCTTCTTTCGTTCTTCTGCTTCCTGATTCAACCTCTTCTTCGCAGCAGTCGATTAGCCCTAGCCAGGAGCAAGAGTGTGCGAGAGACAGAAACCCAAGACAAAAGAGCAAGAGAGGCAGGGGTATAGAAACAGAGGTCAGTTTCCATAGCAATTGATCTTGCCTGGGCAGCCGGTGAAAATTGGTTCTTGATTGATGGGGGCTTGATGTGTTGAGGTCTGGAGGGTGTTGGGGGGTTGAGGGTGGATGGGTCTTAAGCCAGGCCTTAGCCAGTCAGGATTCTGTACAAGTGGCTAGCTAGCATGCTGAGATCTGTGGATGTGGGCCTACCTCACACAGCTGAACCACAAATATCTATGCTTAAGTAGGTTAGGAACGATGTGGTGGTTACTTGAAAACTAATATTTTTGTCCCTACGACATTTCTTCTTCATTACTGACTAAATGTATTACCGTCCAGCAATGAAAAAGGATAGTGTCCTGTCAGAAAATGCTGACAGGGCTAATCCAATTTGTACACATTAGTAATTATGATGTGCATGTTCGGTTGTGTGCGTTGTAAAGCTTATGTGGCCCTCAAATATAGCAGTTTCTGTTGTTCTCTAAGCCAGCAGCATTTACTAAAACATAACACAAAAATCGCTCTAACCTTCTTCCATTGTTATTGGCCTCTAGGGTATTGGAGAAGGTCAAATTAGGTGGTGAATAGTACCTCTAATATGTCCAAATGTTCCTTTCACCACCAAATAAGCCTGTAAAAGGTGTTATTGGCTGTAAAAGGTGCCTATTTTGATCAAGATGAAAGACAAGTGGCTTCTACCCATCACCCCTTTTTACAAATCATTCAATGGGTAGATGAGGTACAATTTTGGCCTCTTCTTTCCTAAGCCACATCATAATGGGTCCTATTTATTCTCCAAAAGCTTCTCATCGATTACAGTGCTACGCATTGTAACCAAACCCTACTATTGCCTGATTTACCTACTAAATGGCAATCTGGAGGTACTGCAAATGGAACTCGCACTCACATGGAGCGAAAGGCTATTTGAAAGGAGGTGGTGTCGTTTCTCTTATCTGGGTGAGCAGAACCTACCAGTCAGTAGAGGGATGCTACATTAGCAAAACAAGTGTCTGCTTTACACAGTATGGGTTAGCCTTCCCCCTAGCAGTGGCAGTTGGCTCAATAAAGATTCCATTCTATGTCCCTGTGAAGATAGCTCACTACCCACATTTCAGGTTATTTCTGCACCGATGTCGTCTCCTGCTTGGAAGATAAACTGGGTCCTGTTTGCTTTATCAGTGTAAAGCTGTACGTTTCTCTATTTGAAAGAGGCCTGGGATAGAGGGAGATAATGAGGGACAGCTCAGCTGAGGTGGAATGAGAAACAGGAGTAACGAAAGTCCCAATAGGATTCATCTAATGATACTTATTGAAACCAATAGCCCACTTGTCAGTGATACACCAGTTTGTTATTGTGGACTTTTGTGGACTTTTTCCAGGCATTACAGTTAAATTGCCTAGATAACATCCAGGCTACACCTAGATCACAATGTGTTTGTATTTTGGTTGAATTTTCAGTATCATATTGTTTAGCTCGCGGTGATGTTGCTTATTATGGTGGAATGAGAAAGCAATTTATTTTCAATTGCCAATTTCTATCATGCAATTACTGCCTGCATGACAGTGGTGTTCAGACGCTGAATAAAGGGGTGAATTCAACAATAACCACCAGTGGGATGCCTGAGGCAGGAGGCAATTGAAAATGTTTAAAGGTTAATTATGCTGATCTCGGTTGTCATCCATACACACACACACACACACACACACACACACACACACACACACACACACACCTTGCATTGTATTTAGAGACGTACAGACATGGGCATGCACCTATGGGCATGCATTTGCTCACACACACACACACACAAACAAACAAACACGCACACACACTACCTACCTACTTTTCATAATGGCCAACTTTCTGTCAGATCCTCTGTTCTCAGCTGGGTATAAAACAGTGCCTGAGGCCAGGAGTGACACGTGTAGGAGCTTCACGTCTGCTCTGGTTGCTCACTGGGCTCTGAAGGCTTCGCTGCCTTTTCCTCAATCTCTCGTGCTTTCCGTTTCTACTTTTCCCATCCCTCTCTTTGATTTCTCTTCTCTCTCCATTGCTCTCCTTTTTTCCCTCCTCCCTGTTCCCCATCTATTTTCAACCCCTTTATTATGTCACTCTCTGAAAGCTTCTGCTGTGGGTTTAACCTAGGATAGAGAACCTTATGAGTACCTTGGTAGTGTTTAGGTTCTGAACAAACAGAGTAAAAAACTCAAACCAAGTGTGTTCAACCCACTGGGTACCTCAGCTGCAAGCACAACATACAAGTCACACAAGCACACATTGATACCTTTTGACTAGGCGGAGTCACCTCTTGCATGTCTAAGATAAACAATCCTTGTTTTGTTGCTAGGCAGGAACTCAGTCTGTTCATCTGGTATTGGCATGGTCCTCCACAAGGTTTCCATTGACCCCTAACATATGCATTTCTTATACATAGAGAGTCATTCATATGTTCTAATATGGTGACATGAGTAAGTATATTTCAAGCCAGAATCCCACAGTATTATTTAATGGTGGAGATCAGGGGAAAGCTCCTGATCGACCGACTGGTCTAATGGGCACTGGGCCTGGGGACCCAACCGGAGCCGGCCACTACAGAGGCTACTCACAGCTTGCCCATGTAAATATCTCCATCTCTTCTATTCAAAAAGCGGATCAATTACCCTTGTTTATATAATCATATGTATTATGATTTAAAAGGCTAAAAAGCTGATCCTAGATTTTCTCTTTTTTAATACGGGCCCAGGAGTCATACTCTCTAAGGCGAGCATAGTGGAGGAGGGCTACACAAAACGCAGCTGCAAGCCACGCACATGTAGCTTTTGCTGAAGGAAGATGTAATCGCTGAGATCCAGTAAGATTCTGCAGTCAATATGTCCGTGTCTACACATTCGACAGTCACAGGGATCAATTCGTCAAGACGCCGACAAGATAGCCGGGAAAAGGTGAATCCCCTCTGCTTCTTTTCTAAGGAAGAAATGTCACAATCTTATCTCTTGTTCCTTTCATCTGTGAACAGTATTACTGTACCATAGGAGAAGGCTGTTGCTTGCTTGTCGGAATATTCTCTGTGGTGTCATTGGCTGGCTGCCACGGGTCATCAGCCTGCGCCGAGTTTCTTTTCATCTCTCTCCATCGCGTCATTTGTATTGTTTGTTGTTGAGCCACGACGTGCATCACGTATAGAGGACACCTTGGCCGGCCTCCCATCGCTGGAGCTGCATCTTGAATGGTACCCTATTGCGTATGGTACCCTATTAAGAATTTAGCTCACTACTTTTCAAAAAGTAGTGCACTATTTCAGGAATAGGGGACCATTTGGGACGCGGCCTGGGGAACATGGTAGGGAACCTCTAGAGAGACTGGTCACCCCACAGCAAAGACCGACGGGGTCACGTTTCGCTCGGTGTCGATTGGACTCTTCCTGACTCATGTACAGGTCTGTGATGGGAGTGTGGAGGTGTGTGTGATAGGGATTGCTTTTGGAGTATGTTGAACTTTCTGTGCTGCGCTTCTGCTGTCCTCAGGCACTCTCTCTCGCTCTCTCTCTCTCTCTCTGTCTCAATCTCGACCTCTCTTTCAGTCCCTTCCCTCAACCACCGTCTCTCTCTTTCTCCCTCTCCCTTTCTCTCTACCCACTCATCCACCTTTTGTCTCTCCTTCTCCCTCCCTCCCTCCCTCCCTCCCTCCTTCCCGCCCAGCCAGCCCCCACCCACTCCCACCCACTCCCTCCCTCTCCCTCCTCCCGCTCTCTCTCCAGCTCTCTCTCCTGTCCCTAATCAAATGCAGCAGAGCTCTCCTTCGTGTGTGTTTATAGGGGCCCAGGGAGAGGAGAGAGAGTAAAGAGAGAGGGGGCCTGCCTGCCCACGGTCCCTTAATTATTAATCCACATGAACGTGCTCCGCACGTTTGATCATCCCTACGCCCCGGAGTTAACAAGTTCCCCCGGAGAGTTTCCTCTACCCGGCTTGTTGTTGTGAGAGCTGACCCACCAGAAAACGAGCTAAGAAACTCAAAAGTAGCGCCGTCCTCCCAAGCAAGTCTGGTAATATCAGAGAATATTAGGAAGATAGCGAACGTGTTATTGTTGATTCGAGTTTTTCAGTGAAGATGAGGGATGTTAGGTAAACAAAAACCCCCAAAAAAGCTTCAAAAACCTGGGAAGCAAGGTGTTAAGTTTAGTTGTAATGCAGAACAAATGAGTTCTCGTATCTCGCCTGAAGCTCCCGTCAGTCCCCACAGCCGATTGGAATGCCCAACAACGAACGTACTCAGCCTTCCTGGCATGGATGTTCGTCATCCTCTTATCCCGCCATCCCTTTCTTCGGTTGGCGTTTGCGTGTGTGCGTCTGGCTCAGCCAGTGAGGGACGTGTGTGGGTTTTGGATGGGCTCTCTGTGAGTAGGGGGTGACGTGTGAACGTGCGTGTGTGCGTTTATGTATGGGGGGGGGGGCATAAAATCAAGACAGAAGCTGCTCTGTGGGCACTTTATTATTCATTGCTCCATTAAATTATTCATGTTGGCGTCAGCGTGTCAGGGTGTGCATTGTCTGTAGTGTAATTACCTCTGTGTTGATACACGGCCGCTCGCTTCCCTTCCTTCCACTAGCTCTCTATACATCCAAGCCCCATGATTCCCCTCGCCTCTCCAGGCGAGGGGACTGCAGACTGCAGTTTTCCATAGGCTCTCTCTGCAGCACATGGAGTGGGTGTGTCTAACCGTGACATTATACAGCGGACGAGTGAGGAATTCCAAAGGCCACTCAAGACTTTATTATCTTCTCATACAATGAAAGTGTGTGCACACAAGCTTTTCGAAATGTAATTACCTTCATTTGCAGCTACAACTGGCCCCGTAATGAATTGGTTTATCTCCACTGGAGCTTGCTGTTGCACCACTTTGTTCTCTTAAATCTATTCTAATGCCCTCTTCTTCTTCTCTCTCTCTCTGTCTTTCTCTGTCTCCAGCGCCACCAAGGTTCACTAAAGTTCCCGTCGACCAGATCGGTGTATCCGGGGGCGTGGTCTCCTTCGTGTGCCAGGCGACGGGAGACCCCAAGCCTCGGGTGAGCTGGAACAAGAAGGGGAAGAAGGTCAACTCCCAACGCATTGAGGTGAGACATTAAAGGCTTGTAACCTAACACTGCTGTGGAGATTGTATGGAATTATGAATAACCCCACACCCCCTATATGAATACACATAATCTATACCAAGTTTTTTTTTATCCAAAGCAACTTACAGCACAGTGAGTGCATACATTTTGGAATATGCGGCCCCAGCGGGAATTGAACCCTCGACCCTGGCGTTGCGAGTGCTCTCACCAGCTGAGCAACACGTCTATTGATTCATTTGACACGGATGTATCACTTTTCTGTTTCACCAAGGTTAGCTCGGGAAGATCATTTCCTTCAAATTTCCTTGAACTGAGCACACAAACTACCCCACAATTAGTTGTCGTGACAGACAATGGTTTGCATTTAACCAGGCATCAATTCTACGACACCAGCGCATGGTGAGTGAGAGGACTTTGCACAGTGCCAATACACTCTACTTGTCCTCTTGCACTTGAATGACTAGCTGAACGAGTAGTAACGGTTGCAGGTCTACATTCCCCTATGCACGCTTTGCATTATTTCAGATGTTTGTTTGTTGTGTGTCCCTGCGTGAGCCCAGATGCCGGCTCTAAAGTCGTGATTGATGCTCAGTGTTTCCTTAATTAAAACTCGCTCCTCGCGCCGACAATGTACACACACACACACACACACAGACATACACATACACACACTCTCTCAGTGAACACACACACTCACATTAACTACGCTGCCAGCTCACTGGGAAGGAGAGAAGAAGGTGAGAAGATGGAACCCTGGCATGAAGAGGAGCACAATGAAGATGAAGAAATAGAAGGAAGAGGGAATGACAGAAGTGTCATACAACTCTGCCAGCACTGGAAGAACACACACACACGCGCACTGCCAGCTCACTGGGAAGGAGAGAAGAAGGGGTGAAGATGGAACCCTGGCGCGAAGAGGAGCATGAAAAAAAGAGATAAATAAGCCAGTGAAATATCATCATGGAGGGCAAAAGCAGTCCAACCCGTGCTGTTTTGCATTTTGCGTTCTCCTTCCGCCGCGTACTAAAGACAAACCCAATCCCAAGGGTATTTAGCCAGCGATTGAACTCTGGGTCAAATTATGGCTATTTCCTTTCTTTTAAACAGTCATTTTACGAAGGAGGTTGGAAATTGTTGCATTCCCCCTCCAGCAGCTTTTTGCTTTGATATTGATTGGGATGTGCACTCAGTCACAGTCACTGTTCCTCATTAGTGTTGTGGCCTTGAGATTTATCATGGCTCGACGCTGAACCTATCCTTCGGCTGACAAAAAGCACAGCAGCACGTCACTGCACACGGTCACCCGTATCGATCCAATGTGTTTGTTCTCTTCCTTATATAATGAAGAAATTACATGTATAGTGCAACATATGAGTACAATATAGTGCAACATAAGAGTACAATATGAGCACACTCTGACAGTTATGTTCTGATTATTAGTAAACACGGCTGAGAATGAGTGTATATGTTTTAAAAAGGTACTTATATCTTATCATAATTCTCTTAATATACGGCGTTGAACATTTAAATACCTTAGCCTAAAAGCAAACCTTAGCCTATGGTTACCTTTTCTTAAGACTTTGCCTCTGGACTAGCATAATGATGTCCTGGCTCATATTTTGAAGCTTTGCAGCAAAAAAATATATACAGTACCAGTCAAAAGTTTGGACACACCTTCTCATTCAAGGGTTTTTCTTAATGTTTTGCTACTTTCTACATGGTAGAATAATAGTTAAGACATCAAAACTATGAAATAACACATATGGAATCAAGTAGTAACCAAAAAAGTGGAATGCTTTTCCAATAGTCTTGAAGGAATTCCCACATATGCTGAGCACTTGTTGGCTGCTTTTCCTTCACTCTGCGTTCTAACTCATCCCAAACCATCTCAATTGGGTTGAGGTTGGGTGATTGTGGAGACCAGGTCATCTGATGCAGCACTCCATCACTGTCCTTCTTAGTCAAATAGCCCTTACACAGCCTGGAGGTGTGTTGGGTCATTGTCCGGTTGAAAAACCGATTATAGTCCCACTAAGCGCAAGCCAGATGGGATGGCGTATCACTGCAGAATGCTGTGGTAGCCCTGCTGGTTAAGTGTGCCTTGAATTCTAAATAAATCACTGACAGTGTCACTAGCAAAGCACCTTCACACATCACACCTCCTCCTCCATGCTTCACGGTGGGAACCACACATGCGGAGATTATCTGTTCCCCTACTCTGCGTCTCACAAAGACATAGTGGTTGCAACCAAAAATATCAAATTTGGACTCATCAGACCAAAGGATGGATTTCCACCGGTCTAATGTCCATTGCTCATGTTTCTCGGCCTAATCGAGTCTCTTATTATTATTTCTTTGCAGCAATTCGACCATGAAGGCCTGATTCACGCAGTCTCCTCTGAACAGTGTGAACTCGGTGAAGCATTTATTTGGGCTGCAATTTCTGAGGCTGGTAACTCTAATGAATGTATCCTCTGCAGCAGAGGTAACTCTGGGTCTTCATTTCCTGTGGCGGTTGTCATGAGAGCCAGTTTCATCATAGCGCTTGATGGTTTTTGCGACTGCACTTGAAGAAACTTTCAAAGTTCTTTAAAATGTTCCGCATTGCCTGACCTTCATGTCTTAAAGCAGTTGTCCTCAACCAAGTCAAGATCACTTTCACAGTCAAAAAGCAAGCTGAGATCTACTGCTCAGATTTTTTTTTTAACATTTAACCTCACATAAACAGTTTTGTAGGAATTAGTTTTGGGCAGTAGGCCTAATACATTATCACAGCATATTGGCTATATGATTGCGCCTGCCAATATTGTTAATCAGACCATATTATATTTCAGAACTCATGAAGCTGGTTGAGAGAATTCCAAGAGTGTGCAAAGCAAAGGGTTGCTACTTTGAAGAATATAACATCTAAAATATATTTTGATTTGTTTAACACTTTTTTGGTTACTACATGATTACATATGTCTCATTTCATAGTGTTGACTTCTTAACTAAAATTCTACAATGTAGAAAATAGTAAAAATAAAGAAAACCCAAAAGTCCAAACTTTTGACTGGTACTGTATATGTGAAATGAAGGGGTCCCTAGTCGCTATACCTGGAGCCTTATTCTAGAAGTATAGTTAGGTTGTCTTTATCTCAGAAAAAGATAGCTCTAACGTTACCATTTCTCTCTGACAAAGACTATAGAGTTCGATGAGGGCGCCGGAGCCGTGCTTCGGATCCAGCCTCTACGAGCGCCGCGGGATGAGAATATCTACGAGTGCGTGGCGGAGAACAGCGAGGGCGAGGTCAACGTCAATGCCAAGCTGTCCATCATCAGAGGTGAGTCACTCAGCGGCGACGAATGATGAGGTCATTGACCATGGACCAATGGTACCCATGATCCAATAGTCTGATAATATTATCTTCCTGTTGCAATCGTGTTTGATAGCACCAATATTCTCAGATAGCTTCCTGCGTAGATAGTGTTAGCTTATTCCTTGTATCAATTATTTTGTAGCTCTTTTTAACTCCCTGTAACCCTATGTTGGTTTAAATGTTTTACCCTTGTCTGGCTATTAGGACATAAACCTATTAGGACATGAGGAAAGCTGATCCTACGTCAGTCACTAGGTGCACTTCCTGGTCTATTGTGGGTGATATCTATCAAGCGTCATTCTGCATTCCAACTAATCAACTCTCCATTCAGAGAGGAATGTACAGCTTCTGTATCCCAATAGCAGCAGACGGGATGCTAACAGGGATCATTGCCTGGATAGAGGGTCTGAAGAAAGCCCTCTGATTGGTCTAGAGAGAGGGCCTGAAGAAAGGCTTGTGATTGGTCACACAGGGACACACAGGATCTTAGAGGGAGGTAGCAGACAGATGTGTGAGACGGGTTGTATCCCAAATGGCACACAATTCCCTTTATAGTGCACTTATTTTTGACGAGAGCCCTATGGGCCCTGGTCAAAAGTAGTGCACTATATAGGGAATAGGGTGCCATTTGGGACACGGACGTGGGGTGGTGTAAATAGCACACTCATGCTGCAGGAAGCCCCTGAGACAAGTGTGTCAACTGACTAGCACAGGATTAAGTCATTGTCTCTCTCTCTCTCTCTGCTGTGTACACTGATGAGAATGGAGGGGAGTGGGAGGGGGAGGGATTGGTGATTGGTAAAGAAAACCCACTTCATTTGGATAGTTCGAATTTTCCATCTATAAGGGTTAGAGTTAACTGCTTTCTAAGGTTATGGTTAAGGTTAGGTATAGAATAAGGGTTAGAGTTAAGGGCTACGGTTAGGGTTAGTAGATAGTTAATTGAATTGTTACTGATAGTCCATCTGTAGATGCTCTACAGACTATCCAAATAAAGTCTTACCGAAAACAGGAACCATGGTCCTTATATTTTCCACAATCTGTGCCAAAAAACTGCTTATCAACCATATCTTCTTTCAAATGGAACTTGCCCTTACGATTGGTGCAAAACAGTATGTAGTACAGCAGCGGTGTGGATTTGTTTCAAGTCCCCCCCTCATTCTAGTCGAGTTTTTTTTTTTTGTATTTTCTTAAAGCTGCATTGTTGGTTAAGGGCTTATAAGTAAGCATTTCACAGTAAGGTCTACACCTGTTATATTCTGCGCATGTGACAAATACAATTAGATTAGATTTGATTGAGGTTGATGAATGTTCAAGGTAATACTCGGGCAGATATTAATGTCCCAGTCACTCTTGTTGTCCCGTCATGCTTTGCGGCCTCACTGCCTCCCATGTTGTGGCTCATCCTGTTTGTCCTTTCTGGCACTACTGTATTGGCTTTACGTCACACTTGGACAGGGACAAGAGCTTTACTGTCTGTTCTCTTGCCATTCTCGCACCATTCTCTCGCTCTCTCTCTATTTCTCTCTCTCTTCATCTCTCTCTCTCTCTCTCTCTCTCTCTCTCACACATACACATGCACACAAGCATACACGCATACACACTCCCTCACTCTCTGTCGCTCTCTTTCTCTCGCTGTCTCTCTTTCGTTCTCCCTCCCTCTCCCCCTCTCTGTCTCCTCCACTGCTGCCATCTGCCCCGGTTGTGGCTGTGACTGGGGCTTGGGCTGAGCTGTAGAGCTGGCAGTAGCTTGTGGTGGTGCAGTCGTGAAGCTCCTCTCCTGTGCTGACTGGACCAGGGCCCAGGATCCGGGGTTATTGTTGGTAGCCACAGTCTTACATGGAAATCCAGGCTTTGGGGCAGGGCCCAGGCGGCCGTGCACCGTCACACACCCACATAACACAGGCCCCTCAGGCAGGCAGAGACAGGGCTCTCTCTTTCCAGGCATAGGGCTGGAGGGTGGAAGGGGGTGGGTGGGGCTGTAGGGTGGAGGCTGTTGGGGGTGGAGGAGAGAGCATAAGCCCCCCCTCTCACCATCTGTGTTGAGGCATTGCCTCGTACAGGTTTATCAGCCTAGCAGGCTGGGACTGGGTGAGGGGGGGGGCAATAGTGAGACAAGGGGATTTTGGACGAAAGCTTAGGTGAGAGAAAGAATGGACAAGGTATAAGGGACAGGGGATAGAGTACACTGTATACTGTCTAAGAGAAGAGGGGTAACAGTGAATAGGAGAGAGAGAACAATGGGTTATAGAGGTCAGGGGTCAGGGGAAGTTGGACAAAGACTTGGAGATGTAGGACATGAGGCAAGGGACATGGTGCTAGGGAACAAACACACACAAAACCACCCTCCCTCCTCACAAATATTACATTTGTCCCACAAACACACGCACACGCATACACACGCATACACGCACACGCGCGCACACACACACACACACACACACACACACACACACACACACACACACACACACACACACACACACACACACACACACACACACACACACACACACACATATCTACACTTCTGTTGTGCTCTTCTATTTCAACAAGATCTCATAGTTTCCCTTCGAAATTCGACATTGAACGTCTATTTCTGACGTACTAATTCTGCGTGGTTACAGGGTTAATTCCGCGTCATTACAGGGCTAAACAAATCAAAGGTTAACAGTTTAGGCATTCATTCCGAGTGATTAAGGTTAGGGCTATGGTTTGGGAAAGGCTTAAAACAAAATAACAAAAAATGACGTGCCACTACCATTAGGCATCATCAGTATTCTTAGTATTCGAAACGGCTTGTTAGAGCATTGTGAACTGCTGGAGCACAGGGGTCTGACTAGCGCTCTTCGACTCCGAGCATCATGAGTTTGCGGCCAGTGCTGGGCAGTAGTATTCTTTTTTGTGTCCTCAGAGGAAGACATGTATCGACTTTTTCAGGACCTGTTCAAACATCTGAAATCGAAGTCTATTTCTAGTGATCAGGCTGCTCTATTCAGCATTAGTATTGAGAAGTGGTGCCCTGTCTCTAGCTGTGTTCCTGTGCTGTCCCGAGTCTGGCAGCGGTGCGTTTAGGCTTGTGACACCTCCTGGCCGCTGCCCTACAGTAGAACAGTGAGCTGAATGCCTAAGATACAGGGCCATCTGCCTTTTGCACCCAGTCCTCTGGGAGTCCTTGGGAAGACTATAGACACCTGCAATTTCTTTCCTTTCTGTATCCTTCTCTCTGTTTCCTTTTCATTTCTCTCTCTCTTCTTCTCTTCCTTCCCATCTGCGTTCTGTATTTCCTTCCTCCGTAGTTTGCTCACTGTTTCTCACCCTCTGTTGTCCCGCCTCTCTATTTCTCTCTATTTATGGGTCACCTCTCTTTCTTCTTTACTTTTCTTTTCTTTCTTGTCTATCCTGTTTTTACTGGCTGTGGACCTCTCTCTCTCTGCTCTCTCTCTCTCTCTCTCTCTCTCTCTCTCTCTCTCTCTCTCTGCTCTCTCTCTCTCTCTCTCCCTCTTTCACATTCTTTCTTTCTCTGCCTGTTAACCCTGGCTTTGGCCTGTCCCCCCCACCCCGCCCCTCTGTTTCACACACACGCAAGTACGCATATGCACACACACACACACACAAACACACACACACACACACACACACACACACACACACACACACACACACACACACACACACACACACACACACACACACACACACACACACACACACACACAGAGGGAGAAACACACACTCGTTCTCCATCTCTCTCTCTCTCTCGTCCTCCTCCTCCTCCCACTTTCCAATCTTTTTTATCCTCATTGCCTCCCAAGGTGGAACTAATCCCAACCTCTCCTCTCCTCCTGTAGTGTGCCTGGATGAACTCCACTGTAGCCCTGACCAAGGCCTCTCTTCTCTGCCATGCTCACTTTCTCCCTCACTTTTCTGCCTCTCTTACTCTCTCCTGGCATAGGACAACTCAAACACAGGTGCTGGGATTTTGAAGCTATATAGAGTTGCCTATTTCCCAGGCTTTTTCACTCTATTGGATCCGCTCTTCACTCTACCTCTTTCTGTTGTATTTCTCTCTCTGTTTCTTTCTCCCATCTGTCATTCATTTTCATTTTCATTCCTCCTTTCCCCCTTTCGCTCTCTGTGACACTACTAGCTGAGTGAGCTCGTTAGTGAGTAGAGTGGTGTAGCGCGGGCGGGGCGAGGCCACCAGGCTCGTTTGATCAGGCAGCCTGCTAATTGGCTGCTTTCCTGGAGGACCAGGAAGTGGTGTTTGTTCTGCAACTCATTGCCCATGCCAATTTAATTGGATTCCGCCAACACACACTGTTACGCACAAACACATGCACTGACACGCATGCACGCACGCACACACTGGGGTTTTATGTCCCACTTTTATTACAACCCCCGTGTCCACACAGCTATTTTAATATCACCTCTGGCTCAACTCAAATCTCGGGGCAAATTGTGTTGACATCCTCTAGGCTGGCAAATGAAAGTGGGCTTCCTTTGCCTCCCTTCATAGTTCGAAACGTAAAAGCCTGGCTACGTCCCAAACGGCATCCTATTCCCAATTTAATGCGCTATTTTTGATCAGGGCCCTAGTGCAGTACTTTTGACCAGATCCCTACTGGGCACTACATAGGGAATAGGGTGCCATGTAGAATGCAGAGCTCTGCATCAGGTATAACCCCGCTCCCTATCCTATGAATCATCCTAAATCCTATCGGCCCCACTCCATCCTCGCCTCTGATTTGGCCGAGAGTGGATCGAGGAGTGGCGGAGAGAAGAATGTGGTTTCCAGACAAACCTCCAACTTCACCACTGCTGCCCAGCCCTCCCCTGGTAGTTTACTGTGAGCAAAGCAAAGCCACTGTGGGCCACAAACAGGACCCAATCAACCCCATCCCCCCCCCAAATAGCTTCAGCCCCAAACACTGCTGGGCACCAATTTCTCAGATTAAAATAAAAGAGAGAGCGGGGAGGGAGGGAGGGCTTCTGGCTTCTGGCCAAGCCTTAGGACGTCCTTCCGCATTGCCCTCCCTCTGTCTCCTTATTCCCTTCTCTCCTTCTCTCCCCTCTCCCCTTGTCTCTCTGTATTTCTTTAGAGAGAGATCTCTCTCTCTCTCTCTCTCTCTCTCTCTCTCTCTCTCTCTCTCTCTCTCTCTCTCTCTCCACACCGGTCGAGGCAGTTCAGTGCAGTAGAAGCAGTGGTTGACGGCCAGCCCCAGGGGTGGCAGGGTATTAGCGAGCGATGTGTTCTTAAAGCCGTGCCGTGAATGATTTGGAGTAACGGAGCGTGGCTGATGATCATTCCCGCTGTATTCCTCTGGAAAGCCAGAGTGCAGCTGGAAAGAAAAAGTGCATTATCATGCATTAGGGAGCCAGAGGGGTGCTTCACAACACAGGCCTGAGAAATAGTGTGTGTGTGTTTTGCTATCCTTGTGGGGGATCAGAAGTCCTCACAAGGAGAGTAAAACAAGTCAAATTTGGACAAGTGGGGGACATTTCGCCAGTCCCCACAAGGCCCAATGTTATTTTAGGGTTAGGTTTAGAGTTGAAATTAGGGTTAAAATTAGGGTTAGGGGTTAGGGGTTTAGGTTAGAGTTAGGTAAAGGTTTAGGGTTGAAATAGGATTTGGAATGGGAATAAATAGTTTGATCGCCACAGCTATAGTAAAATAAAACTTGTGTGCATGTGTGTATCGT